>NC_135775.1:7976513-8072253 GCF_028453695.1 Augochlora pura | reverse complement strand
AGAGAGAGAGAGAGAGAGAGAGAGAGAGAGAGAGAAAGAGTGAGAGTTAGCGGACGCTGCCAGCATCGTGATTCGTGTTTCTCGTTCGTTCGTCGGACAACCGAACCGAGATTCCTATTACGATTGCGTCAGGGACTCGGGCCGGCCTCGTGGATCGGACACGAGACGCGGGATCGTTAGCTGCGTCGGCAATTAAGGGCTTTCTTTCGCGATCAAAAGGAGACTCGGGGCTCCAGATATCGGCTACGTCGTTAAACGAGACTGTCGCTTCGTAACAGATGCTACTACCCTTCTTCCGGTAGAAGTCGCCCGCCTCTTTATTTCTTTCCTTTCAGCACGATCAACATCTCGAGACAGTCAAGGCTCTCTCGGAGAGAGTTCCCCGTTTAATGATCTTTGCACTCGATCGGGGGCAGACCAGTCTGCACATTTGCCTGGTCAGCTAACGATCGTCCCACGATTCGGGCATGTCCAAATCGGGACTCTCGCGAGCCAAGAGCGACTAGCGGAGCAAGCCACGCCTACCGAGGGCCAGTGGGACGAGCCGGTGGGGGTTGAACAGCCCGTCAGCGAAGCGTCGCCACCAATCAATGCCGTTACGCTACCTCTACAACTCGACTAAGCTCTCCCCGAGCCACGATCGCGCAACGCCACTACCGCCGCACTCTCGATTTTGGCTCAGCGCGTGGCCCTCGAGCTCCGGAAACTGCTCCTGGTCGCCAGAGCCCTGCTCGAGCATGCCTTCTCTATCTCGAAGCCTCGAGAACCGTTGCCATTAGGCGATCACCACTACCACGTGCCGAGGAGAACGCTTGTGTACAGGACACCCATAAGTGTCACCCAGCCGGTCAGGTCGAAATACGGCCCTCTCCGTGCCGCGTTGTTCATACAGGTCTCTCGAATGCTGGTGATTTTCAAGCCACGCCGACCGAGCAGGTTGTGGACGCCTCGTTTGTCGCTCTTCTGCAGGATATGCTCCCGCGCGAGCAACAGAGAGTAGAGCTGATTATCCGGGCGTCCCGAGCAGAAAGTTAGCACCATGTCCGAAGCCACGGCCTTCATCACGTGTACAGTGCCGGTGAACTGTTGGTACTGCCCCTCCGCCATGCTCACCAGCGTTCCTGTCAACGATAGTAACAGTTCAGAGCTTTTCGTGATACGGTTTCATCGGGAGTTGGCGAAGTAGAGCTTCTATGGAAGCTCCTGCCATGATAGTATCAACCGTATACTTCACGCAGCAAATTTTCTGATATACAAGTTCGTGATTTAAAGAAAGAACGTGTTACGGGATCCGGAAGTGGGGGATCGATGAATGTTTGCGCATTCGAATCGTCAGACCGATTCCATACCGCATAAACGACGGTGCATCGTCGTAAACGCAGTTGCATTACGAGCTTCCGCGCCGATGTTACGCCGAAATTGCATCTTCCTTGCAAACGCGAACAACGTAACGTTCGTCGTTCGACCGGTGAAGGATAATTTGAAAGCGCGAAGCTGCGCGTTTCAGAGCGAACCACGCCGGAAATCAGCGAATCGGGGGACTGATTATTGTCTGGCAGGCGGCTGGGAATGGCAGCGTGTCTCCCGTTGGAAATCCGTCGCATTACGCGCCATTACGTCGTTGACGATGTACTTACGTTGCTGATTAGGAATACGCGACGACGGAATTATAGCGCGGCGCGACACGTGCAGTTTACGCGCGCGAGGGTTCGCCACGAATACGCGCGGCGGTCGTCGGTCATTCTCGGTCGGGAAACCTCGGAAGCCTCGGAAGAAATATGGACGAGGTGGTTGTTTGTTTTTCGGAAAACTCAGCGCGGCTGTTGTTACTGTCGGGCGTGTTCGCGAGCGTAACGTTACGATATTAGATACGGAAAATGAATGTCACGCGTCTAGTACGTGCCAATCGCAATAACGTCCGCGGGACGCGCCCCGTCGCAATATTACAGCGCCGTCCATTAAACCCGTTTCGCCTGTGTAAATGGGCACTAGCTCGGCGATATTGACGTTTAATCGCATGAAATTAATTGTATCCAGTTCGCGCGAACGCGCGAAATACTGATCAAGGGGCAACATTTTCGAGTTGTGCCGCGCTCGGCCATCGAATCGTTTAACCATGCACGTATATCCCGTTGACTTTTTCACCGTCCCGACATTCGGTCTGTAATTTATCCTTTTACTTCGCTCTGTTCACCCGCTCTAATTGAAATCGCATGTATCCCCAACCCGCGACGTACAAATAACGAGACCATTAAAAGAATCGACTGCGGCGTGTTATTCGGTCGCGCGACAATAGCGAGAAGCACGAGACAAACGTTACCCGCCGCGCCTCATTCGGTCGAATTTAGTCTCGCTCGATGAAACAGCAGTTTTTAACACAATACAAAAGCAATCTGAAGTGAGTTTTTTAAATTGTTCTTGCTTATCCACAAATTTCTCAAGATACTGACCGATTTATGATTTCGTGTAGCATTTTTATTTGAGAGCGATGTTTAGACATTTAATATTCTTTGTAGCTACGCGAGACGATTATAAAGTTCCATTGTAGTTGGCAGACGTAGAACTAGAAGGCTAAGCTCCATATTTTATTCTTTATAATAATAAAGATTAGACAAATTTACAGATGTTGTTGCGTTATTCTTCATTCACTAGATTTATTGAAAGAAGCAAGACATTTTCAGCTAATTCATGTTCGATACAATTAACTTTGACAATTTTTATTTCACATAAAGATCCGCAGTCTACCGACGTTCTCGAATCTCTGAACAGAGACCGTTATTTACTTTTCTGTCGAGTGACACTTGGATCTCTGCCAATCGGAAAGCCTCGATCGCCCCCTCAGCATCAGTGTCCAAAGTCACATTGGTCATATTTTCTGCGGTCTCCCACTCTCCAGTTGGAAGGATACATGATACACAGGTCGGACATGCGGGCTCAGATGTTGCGCGGGGATGACAAGTCGGCTAGCGGAATGCTACAGGGGCAATTACTTCAGCTGTAACTTTGTAGGCGTCGTGTCCGATAGCCAAAGTATCATGTTACGAACAAGAACACGGAGCAAATAAATTGTACAAGCCTATTAGCATTATCACGAGAACACCAATCAGACCCGTGTTTCTTGGCCAACTTGTCATTCCCGCACAATACCCTGGTGGAGCACGATGTCGCAGTCACCGGGGAGATATTTCGTGCGAACGGGACACAGTGTCTTATCATTCTGTTCATCAGCATGAAGTCTGGAAACTCGGAGGGTCCCATCGCGACCTCGTTTTATCGGTCGGCCGACGCGTCGCGGTGCCACTTCTTCGAATAATTGAATGCCGTGTGGCATCCTCCATGGCGGCGGTGGCATAGATCGGTTGCTGGAACTCGCGGAATGAGCGTCTTGTTGTGGAGCACCGAAGGCAGCGAACCGAATGCGATCCGTGGCTGCAAAAATCTCGCGTTCGGCTGTTCGGGGTCGAACAGAGGCGGGAACGAGCTTGAAAGGAACTTCGAGAGATCCCGAACCGCGCGGCGAAACGCGTCACAATGGCACGGGGCATTCGCGGCATCCGGCCAGAAGAATGGGGTCGCGGGATTAAAAAAGCGGGTGGGACGACGAGCGGATCTTTTGAAAAATTATTTTCCGCGTCGACGGTCGCGTTGTCGGTTTCCCGCGGATTTTCCCTGGTCTCCACCTCCTCCTTCGTTTCCCGTTCAACGTTGCTCCGGCGTCCATAATTGGATGGGATGAGTTCGACGACGCGACTACCGACGCGACCCATCGCGCTGACAGTTAACCGATAATCACGCCGGATACCTGGAATTCATTAAGATCCTCCTCGGGGCCACCTTACGACTTTAATTACCCAGGACTTGTTCCCACTTTGTTCGGCCCCGGTCGGTTAATTAACCGTTTATAACGCGGTCGTTTAAGGCGAGCGCCGTGGAAACGGTTCCTCTACGACGATCATCGTTCCACGAAGTCGACCAATTCACGCTCCTGTCGATTCTATCCTGGCCCTTCGAGGACTATGTCAGCTATCTCGAATGGTGCAAAACGGTTTTGTAAAAATTTGCTATCCCAATCTATTAAAACGTGAATTTTTGCTTAAAATGATTTTATTATTAATGAACTTTCTTCAAAATTTACTGATGACCTGCTCTTTACGCGAATGAAAAACAATTTTCTATTGTTGACTTTTTTCTTAAAAATTTTTGATAGAACAAATGGAGGTTGAATTTTCCTTTTATCAGGCAAAGTAGCATTGCTTGTTGACACGTGCAAATATTTTTTTTGGACACTAAGATTCGACAAATGTTTCTAAATAAAATAAGCAATTTCGTACAGAATTTTCCCCGAAGATCTTTGCTCTTGTCTATTTAATTGGTAATTTGATTTATTTCAATCTCGTGGATATCCTTACTGCCATCCACGTTAAGAAGCGTAACGTTCCCACAATACCGGGCGAAATATGAAAGAATAATTCTACTGGAATTTCTGAAGCCTCCTGGAAAAATAAGATTTCTTACGCCGACCCCTCAAGATCCGTTTCTGCCTCTTCATGGAAACTAACGAACGGGGTCTCGATAACTGTGAGCACCGGAGCTCCAAGTTCTTTCAAAGACGATTATCATAAGTCGACGAACCGCGTAATCGATGAATTTCAGGTGAACTTCCAACGGAACAAATGAAAGGAAAGATTTTGGTCAAACGGGTCCATCTAACCGCCTCTTGACTTGGAGTGAGAGGGGACTTGCTGTTAGGCGATCGTTCTCCGCGTTCTTCCGCTCTTCAAAGTCTTCTTTCTATCACGAAGAATGACTGTGAACCGCGAAATTCTTCTGAAAGCACTTCCGTTTCGGGTCTACTATATATCTTTTCGCCGAAGAACGACGGCGACATTTGTTGGTAGTCGTCGAATTTATAACACGCGCGGCACACGTCAATTTACGATTTTATGCTTTCAGAGTCGACTCTCTGAAAAATTTCCATTTTGGCAAAATGAACAAAGACTCTGTTCCAGTGGGAATTTCCTCACTCCGTGCAATTAATTCGACTTTTTCACTGAAACGCGAAAGTTCCTTTCGGGTTATCATATTTTTTTCCCGAATTTTCGCAGGATATCGGAAAATTTATTGAATTCAGCACGTACCGCTGTAGTATTTTCGAGCGCCGCGTTTCATATTCCATCCAAAAGCCGTGAAAACATATTGTATATTCGATTGAAAAAATAGACGGTGGTGACTATCCCGTGTTAGAGATATTGTAGCTTAAAGTCTCGATTATTAATGGTTAGTATTAGCAGAGCTAGAAATTCCACCATTTTTTTTGAGTTTATAGAATTCGTTTTGATATTTTTCCTGATAAATACGTAAATCCTATATACAACAGTTCAAACGAATGAAATAAATAGAATTTGTTCAAATTGTGACACGCGGCGTTTTTTCTTAGATCCACAGAATTATATCTCAAAGAAAGAGAAGAACAGTGAAATGCTGAAGCCTCTTCATGGAGTCGATAATTTATAAATAATTTAAGGTGATCCCTGCTGCCGCGTATGGAAAATTACCGCGATTCTTGTACAAAACGATTGCCCTCCGGCGGTTTCGAACTTCTACGACAGCATATACATTTCCGTTTCCGTATTCGCTGTGACTATCGAGCTTCCACCGTGTTTGCCATTTGTCTGGCGGAGCCGAGGGGGGTTTGGTTTCGGTTCCTAGCTAGGTGGGCGATCGATGTGTCGCATGAACGCGATGGAACAATGAGAATCAGACAGGGTGGAACTGAAGTTAAGAGACGACGATTAAAACTGATACGGACGGGCTAGGGTATACAGCTGATACGTAACTTGCGGCGCAAAGCTGGCATAACAAAGTTCAGGGGGCCAGGCTCGAGTTGGTTCCGAGTAAGTCCGGGATTACTCGTAACTCGTCCGAATTAGGTCCGTACAAGATCCTGATTAGTTGGAAGTTCGCTCCGGGCAAACCTTGAACCACCGAAAGCTACATTCCGGACATTTTCGCGCGATGTGTTTTATGTTCACACTTGTTGGACGGTTTCTCCACTGTTCTTTTCGCTCCCCAATTCTTTCGTTGCATTCTTGCTATTGTTATTTATGTTCCTATACGAAATAATACTGATACATTGAGAAAGGCAATTAACCCCTTGCACTACGATTCCTTTCACGCTGCGTTGATTACGTTTATTTCTTATTAGTATTTTCCTTAATAGTACCAGCCAATTCTTGTTTCTTTTATTATCTTTATGTATATTTGTTTCTAGACTTTGATAACAGAAGAAATAAATTTGATTTCGATTCAAAATAAATTAATAATATTCATCTTTAGCAGATCTTGCATGTATCACGTGTCTGACTCGTTATTATAGTGCAAGGGGTTAAAAATAATGAAACATATATTTATGATTAGTTCATTGGCTATGAATTTATATTTTTACGTATCAAGTTGTATTAAAAATTATTTCACAAAACTCTGTATTCATTAAACTTTATCAGCGAAAGACTCATCTAATTTTTTAAAGGAAGATGAATAATTTTTAGTAAAGATAGCTCGTTGCAAAAAATAGACCGTAATAAAAACTGTTTGGTATGTCAGACAGTTGTAAGTTTCGTAGAAATGTATGCAGTACAACACCTGCAGCTGGTGTTATGGATGGTACTATCACAACTTCCCCTTGTTAGATGCACTTTTGACAAAACTGTCGCAAGCTGTTCTCCCCTAAGCCGCAACGCAGGTCGACTTCATGACTTTCAACAAAATGTCACGTTTCACACACGACAAATGTTTCTGGAGCGACAGCCAATTAGTAAACTATATCCACGCTTTATCAGCGTACCGAGTTTTTAAAAAACAAGGCGATTTAATATGCAGATAACGATGACAGATAAAATTTGTGAAAAAGTAAATAATGATGAGCTTTTGTCGCCAGATCGTAGTCAATGTGTGAACCCCAATGGGTCTGCCTCATTTTTAGACATTTTTTTAAATCTTACGTAAAGTTAAAATTTCTACAAATATTGAGACGTTTGCACAGCAATTAAATAATTCTCAGGAGCGATTAATAAAAATAATTGATCTCGCTTTGAATTTATAAATTTTGGCTTCAGTATGATGTCCTCGCAGACGGCTAATATTTTGGATTTCGAAGTGTGATAGGATTATCAATCGTCGCGTAGGAAAAAATTGTTCGAAACTCGATCCTTGAAAAAATTATATTTTGATCAGGAAAAACGGATTTCCAGACCACTGTACATCGGCCCGATCAATTTATTTCCACGCGGCAGAAATTCTATCGGATGGAATGTATGACGTCGTCCTTCCATGACTCACTTCGGGTCTGGAAAATTCGTCGAGCTGGAAGCGTATAGGACGCGGGGGGATATACGCGGTATTCGAAGTGGTTCCGATTCCCGATTCCCGTTTCCTGAACGCTGTGTTCCCTCTCCCAGGCTCTCGAGGGTATAATCCGAGCGAGCGGGTTCTCTTACCGTTTTGCGAAGAGCTGGATACCCAGACTCCCGGATTCCTGGTTTCGTCCGGTATCCGGAAAGTGTATTCGAGGTTCCCGGCTTCCTCGGTCCAGTAAAGCTTCAGCGAGAAGTACTTGAGCGACGTCAGCTTGACAATCGGACAGGAATCGACGATGTACGATTTGGTGACGGGCTTCTGCGGATCGGCTTTGTGCTCCAACACTTCTACCACGTACCACTTGCCCATTATCTGAAATCAATAGAACCGGCCTCCATGGGATTTATTACGCTTACGCACCGTCGACGCGTTATGACGCGTTCCAAATCGCTTTAATCGCGACTCGCCCGCCGTGCCGCTGCAACAACAGAGGATCGCGACACTCGCAAACACGATTCGCGCATCGTCGACTAAATTATTATATTTCGACGAGCCGCCGGCTGAACGCTAAACGTTTCGCTTACATGCCCATTAACACGTTCGCTACCAGCATTAGTTTCGTCGCTGACCTCTTATCGCGACAATGTTTTATTAACCCTTTGACGCGTTAAATGTCGAGAATCAATCGCGACAATTTCTACAAAATCTAAGTACTTCGATTAATGAAACTGAAAAATTTTAATAAATCTCGGTTTTCTTCAAATATACTTCATAAAAATGAATTTTGAAAACTAACTAGATATTAATATGAAAAACAAAAAGTACTTTGATTTCATGCAATTTGTAGGATTGCTAAATTGCCGGTCAAAGTGCTAAACACGATTTATCTGTCTTACGAATCAGTAAAACATGGATTGTTCGACTACAGATAATCAAGATTTATTGGAAACATCGTTTATCTTTCATTCTCGCATCGATATTTATTTAGTTGCATCGTGTTATGCAGAAAAATACGCTACACGAGTCGGAGGATTTGTGTGTACGATTCAGCGAATGTTAACATTATTTACTACACCGTGAAGTTAATGAATGATCGGGTAAATGAATAAAATTACAGCGTGTGCTGTAATTTACATATTTATACAAATCCGTAAGAAAATTAAATTTCCGAACATCCGTGGAGCACCATATTTGGTTATTAAACATTTTATCGAAATTCTTGCAATTTTCGGTTATTGTAAATTATTCGGCTTTATGGGAGGCTGCAATTTTTCGGCGGAGCAAGAGATAGGGGCCATCGCGATCCAATGCGCGGAATATAAAATTCGTCACGGATCGTCGGTATCTCGATCCCCAATCCCCGACCTTTCGTTGTTCCAATTCAAATATCAATTTTTCTGGCTCAGGAGGCGCGCGCGCGTGAAATTCGATGCGTTTTTAAATCGGATATTAGCCGGAAATCAGATTCGTAGGAGCAAGTAATTTGCATAATTATTGGCGTCGAATTTAATTCTACGGCTTCCCGGGATTATCGGCCGATCTACTGCGTCGGTCGACCGAGTAATTCCGCGGCTCCTCCCGCCGACAGTTCTGAGCTGTTTCCGATTGTAATTTCGCGACCGTTGATCCACGCTGGTGACACCGTATACCGATAACAGGAGCGAACGATATCGTCGAAATCACCGTAGAATTACGTTTCTCCTTTATACCGTCATCGATCAGAATTAAAACGATTCGCCGAGGATTCTCGAGGCACTCGAGGCGAGCAAATATATCGTCGGTGATTTAAAAACACATTAAACTGTGAGATATAGATGGGCCATAAAGATACTGCGAAGACGTTTATTGGAAACTATTAACGGTCTCGTGATACAGTGGGCCAAACAGCAATCCTCGGGGACAAAAATTGAGTCCCGGTAAGCCAGTGATTACTTGATAGTACTGTAAATAATAACGTATAATGACCAGGCTATACACGATGACCACGAGTTCTAGAAAAAGTCTGATAAAGAAAATCAACTTCGTTGTTGCATGATTTCTTATCGTCGTAACAATATCGTATTGAAACAAACAAAAGTTGAGAAACTGACTTTTAATTACAAATTACCTCTTCCAGACTGCTGTGCGATCAGACTAATTTTTTAAATAAGTTGTTTTCGTGGGTAGGTGGACAATAGCGAGCCCGAATAATTTATCAGATGGAATCGGTGTTCGGGCGTATTGTGCGTCGATCGAATCACGGAACGCCGGGGTGCTGGAAGCCGAACTGTCGGGTAAAGATCGTTCGGGCGCTCAAGACGCATTAAAGTTAATTTATGACTGCGGGAACGCGCAGTATCGTCGGCGCGAGGGACTCTCTCTCTCGGTTCTGGGCGAGATAATCCAGAGACTTCGGTGCCGGTATAGATAATTCCGGGAGGCGCTTAAACCCAATTAGGGACGATTTATTGGTCGGTCGGTCGCCGGTGATTAAGCCGGGGGAAATAATATCGGCCGGATCGAAGTCGCCTCAAGATTTCGGTCAGCCCGCCCGGTAAAAGGACGGCGTCGCTCGTCGAGAATCGTCGTTTTTCCACTGGAAAATTCGCCCCGACGAGACGCCGCGGCGAGAGTTTAAAGTTTAAAGAGAACTCTCCGCCGCCGCGATTCCCTCGAGTGCCGTTATACGGGTTCGGGATATTTTTATTAATCGGACCGAGACTTTTCAGCGCGTTGCGAATTTGTAACTCCCCATAAATTCGGGCCGATGTTCATCGCCCCCCGGAATCTTCGTCCGAATAGTTTCATTCGCCTTAACGCCTTCATCTACGACCGGAACTATAAAATGTCTACGAAGGTTGGATCCCCTCTCTTTTACGTAATGAAATTTCTGCAATCAGACACTCCTTACAGCTTTTGCTTCTTAATCTTTCTCGTGCTTCGTCGACCGAGGAGCATTTTATTTCACTTTTAGTGGTAATAGACATTATCCGAATCATTCGTGCCACTTGGAACGTGCCGAAAGTCTTCGTTAAACGTTCCTGTGCTTTTTATAGTTCATCCTTTTATCCAGGCAAGATTGTTCTTAAAATATTGTATTTTTTTTTAGCCGAGCGACTGGTTTTATATATTCATTGTATCTTACTCGGTCGTAAAGACAAGTTTTTAGAATCCTTAACTCCTTGCACTATGATTCCTTTCACGTTGCTTTGATCAGCACATATTTATCCTTACTATTTTTAATAAAAGGACCAGATAATTTTTGTTCCTTTTATTGTCTTTATATATTTCTGTTTCTAAGCTTTGATAACAGAAGAATTTATTTTTATTTCGATGTAGAAGAAATGAATAATATTCATATTAGTAGATCTTGCATGGAGTCTGTATCACGAGTCTGACTCGTTATAATAGTGCAAGGGGTTAAAAATTAATAATTTATATCGGTACAAGGTTTCTTATAAAATCAAATTACCCTCTGTGCGGGACAAATGTCAACCTTCTAAAGTTTGATAAATAGGTCAACAAGATCTGAGTGAATTTAATTTCAGATAGAAGTAAAAAATAAGTATTAGAAATGATTAATTCCAGACCATTACTTTCGGTGCCATTATTTCAAAATATTAAGTCAAATAATAAATTACCACGTTATTTCGTTTTTCAAATTGGCCAAATGAAAACCAGTATAAATCAGCCCTAAACGACAATTTTAACTTCATAATTATTTTAAACATTTATAAAATAAAAGATGTTATTAGAAATAATATTTCAAATAATGTTATATTAGAAGAGATTGCAGGCATGAGAATTACTACGAAATAAAATAACGTGTTACTTTAAATCAAACAGCAGTAGCTCAAGCGTTCGAGATCGGATTTTTTTCGAGCCGTCACGTAGCCTCGCCTGGTCACTCCAATCAAATCATGTTTTCTCTGTAAAAATGCATTCGTATCGATCCGCGCTCGTCGCGAGCGGATTGTTTGGTGATAGAGTGTCGGGAATCGTCACGAACGAGTTGCATAATCAGCACCGCGAAACGGTCAAAGACTCGTGGGTCGTGCGTGTTAATTAAAAGTCTCCACGGGACAGGAAGTCTCATTCGCCTTGATTCCAGGTCATCGAATAAACGAGCCGCGCATCGATCAAGCGCAAGGGAGGAAGCATTAACGAGTGGACCAGACTGCGGCGGGATTAGTGCAAGCGCGCGGGGGTGGAGTATCGGCCGTGCGAGGTGGATGACACAGCCGGTTCGTTTTTAATAATCTGAAAATTTCATTTCCCAATGGCGGCTGACGGGGGAACCGCCGCGGGATGAAAGAGATAAAGATCTGTTCGGTTGCCTTGCGTTGACGGCGCCGCCGTCGTTTTAATCCGACCGGCCCAATTTCCCTTATTTCCGCGGCGCGAGATAACGCGCGAAAACTTATTCGCGCCGAGTCGAAAACGCGGCGCGGAACGGCCGTCCGCGTGTACCGACAATTAAAATAACAAATACCGGGCGGGCGATCCGGTCGGCGAAAATGGCTGAGGGAACGAGCACAGCCGGAATTTATGAATGCGACGCCCGATATCAGGGAACCAACGCGCATTCGTTTCCGCACGGAATTGCGGACCTTTAACCGGAGAGAGTTCATAGTCGCGCGTAATTGCGTAACGCAGTTTTATGAAAGGCATACCGGCTAGGCGGGGCCCTTCGTTACTCGCGGATGTTTTGCAATATCGTGTTCCGCGGCCAGGCACATTTTTCAGCGGCTAACTGCGCGTCCTCGCAATGTCCTAGCAACGTCTCGCAGTAGTTTTCAACGGGATATCGCGATGCAACTACCAGCGTCGACGGTCCATTCGCGGCTTTGCTATTGTTTCCCCTGCTGGACGCGGTCAAACGTTTTCTCTACCGTTGGTAGTCGTGTTGCAATCTCGGTTACCGAAAACATTTTCCTTGCCGAGGATTAGCGTCGCCGCGGACGACACACGGTGGCGTCTTTTCCGAAATGTTGGACAAAATGTAAATTTCGAACCGCACAGGGTGCAGCAATTAAAACAGGCCGCCCGAGTAACTCGTTTGCTCGTAATGACAGAAAAACATGTAACGTGATGTAGATATTTTTTTTGTAGGTGGCGACGTAGAACAGATATAAAGGTCAGACTTGGCTTTTTTTAACGGTACGACATATTTTTTATTCATATCCTGATAGAACCTTCTGAGATTATTACAATGATATATAAGTGAGGGTTTTTCAAGAATACTTGAAAATGTTGAAATGACGTAATTTCATTATTCCTGTTGTTATTCCAAGGAACAGAAAAATTACAACAAAAGTAACAATATTATTATAGTAATTGTGCATTTAACCAGCCCCTTTAACATCCCTAAAAGATTCAAGTCCTTTAGTCTACTTTTAAAACAGTCATACTCTTTTAAAAGGTGTTCGAATATGGTTTACAGCCACAGTCCATTGAAAAGCGTGACTCGTATCATTTAAGCATTTATAAATTAATAATAGCAAATTAATAATTAGAATATGATGAGTGGATTATCGATCTTCATGCAAAAAGAAAAATTAGATAGGAAATTGAGTGAGTTGAAAATAATACATGGCTGACTCTAAGTTCTTTTCACATCTTCACTTTTGGCGTAGATTCATAAAATCCATAGTCGCAAATACCAATATAAAATACACGTCGCAATCCAGATGATCGCACCCGGCTCCTCTACCGACTCTCCTGCTTCGTTCGATACAAATGGTAAATGAATGTCAGTTATTATATTGCCGCCGGTGACGATGCAATTTGGCATAATTTCAAGGCTCGTTACGCGTCAGTGTCGTGACGCGGCTTCGCCTTGCCCCGACACAATTACACCGCGAGGGGACCGAAATTTCACTCGGTGTCTTGAAAAAGACAAAGAGAGAAGGAAACCGCTGGGAACAAGTAAAGTATTATTGCGAGCACATTGCTCCGCGGACTATAAATTCCCGCTGCCGCTGAATACTGTTGCATCGCAAGAAGCCTGCGTATTCTCTGGCACTGGCGTTTCAGACACCGGCCTCCCCCGAGCTCTTTTATACGAGGAAAAAGCGAAGCACGGCGGAACCGAGGAGAACAAGAAATAAAATTATTTAGAAATATTCGCGCGAACAGTTTCGCGGAGCCAGCAGCCGCGAGGCAGCAGCCTTCCCGAAATTCAAATTCGAATAATGTGGGTATCGCTGCAACGGTTGCTTCCTTGTCGCTTACCTTTGCCACTGGATAGGCTAATATTCGCGTTTCGAGTTCGGTCGAACAGACGATGAACCATCTTAGGACGCGAGGGCCTCGTTTGCGTTCTTCGGCATCGAAATGGCCAAAATGGCGCGGCCGCGCGCCATTTGTCACCGATATTGCTTCATTTACCGTGCAGCCGACGACGCGCCGCTCGAACAATGTTCTTTTATGAGCTGACTCGCGACAACGCCTCGTTGGAAAATTCACCGATGCCCGGCCTCGGTGCGGTGATGCGCCTTTATTGCGCCGGAGAACAGGCGTAAATCAATGTCCACGGGCCGGACGGAGGACCATCGGGCTTCGCCCATGAACCGTCCTACCGGAATTAACGAGATAATAAATAGGGTCCGCGTCGATTTACTCTCCCAGGAAGACGAAAAATCGTTTAGCCGTGACGCTTTCAACCCTGTTCACCGGGTTACCCGGTAAAATCCACGCCAGCAAAATCCAGGGTGAATGTACGTTTAAAATTGTAATTTGCATAAATGCACAGTTAAGAATGTTTATCGATGCCTCTGCGATATTTGCTATTGCAACGAAACTGTTTGATAAGTCATTTTGGGTAATATTAAAAGCCTTTTATCATGCTGTTTGCTTTTCTACCAGAAATTCATTTTTTTAATTTATATTTATGTATATATTATACATATGATACATTATATAATATATAACCTTAACATTTTAGTGTTTATTTACACGTTTGTAGGGAAATCAATGTGGTGGGTTGGGCGGTAACCCCAGGGAGTCATTCTAGCATTAATCTGTATTAAATTGAATTCTCACTGATTTGTAAAGCAGTTCGTATTGATAGTAGCTGCAGACTGTATTAATATAATAAAAATTCTGATATGTGGAACGACAAGTATTGGATGGAATATGGGCAAAAAAAAATGCAGAATATGCGATAGACAGAAGAGAAGATATGCCAGAAGAGATATTGATGGACGAGCGCAGTAAAAATATAGAGTAGCTGATAAAAGTAACGGAGAAAAGAAAGTAAAATATGTATGAGTCGGTTATACTTTTTGGTTATTATAATAGAAAGACATTTTTATTGTATTTTAGTTAATTAGACTAGAATAAGGAGTAAAAGTAATTCGAATTAGATAAAGTCAGGTTTGTTAAGTGAAATGTTCCCTGAAAGGGAAATATTCTTAAAAAGAGACAAGAATCTTAATACTGCAAATTTACATAACCGAATGATAATATTTCAGCTATTGGCTAGAAATCATCTTAGCAATTGTTTCGAATTAACGCGAAATTAGGGAGCAGCTTTCAAGAACACGGGAATTCACAATTGCGTCCAGATCAGACGTTTTAATAATCAGACGAGGGAGATTTTACAACGTGATCGGGCGCCGAATACGCTTGGAAATGAAAAGTTTCCGTCGGTTCGACCGAGTAGTTCGGAAGTTGCGCGATTCGCATGGAAATCGTATAGAAGGGTCACGGTGATTTTATGGAGCTTGGACTCAGAATTAAACGAACCAAAGAATTAACGATTTCGTGGCTTTTCCTTTTTCCCGCTGGGATGGTCCAGATCCGACGGTGAATATACAGCCGCTGGTGGGAACCACGACGGATAAAAGTTTCGCCGATACTTCTCTACCGATTTAATTGTTATTCCCAGCTGATGGCGAATCTACATGAAAGGGATCGGCGGTCGGAAAAAGCAATATCGAACAATAGCAAAGATCCCCCGTTTCCATCGATTGGAAGGGGATTGGTGGAACTGTATCAGCGGAACAAGTGGTATAACCTGTGCAAACGCTCGACAGTTCAGTAAGTAGTATGAGTGCGACATAGCCAGGCATATGCTTGTACATCGATGAGTGTGGATTTTATGCATTTCTGATCAAAATGGTAGAGATTATAGTTGTACAATAATCTAGTATTTTATGATTAATCATGATAATCGTAATCACTAATCTGATTACTCTTAGACCAACTCTGATATAGATGTTATTGTCTATTATCAATTTATTAAATTTAGGAGAAGAAATATTACAAGGAATAATTTTACAGATTGAAATTTATAATATATCTTTAATACATATTTTATATGTTATAAATATAGGTTAAACGTACTCGACTATCAAAGTAAAAATTTTCGTAACAATCTGTTTTTCTAAGATCCATTACAGCTATTTTTTTTTAAATCTTGGAATTTATGAGTTTTAAAGAATACTAACGAATCATTGATAGAGAAAGTAAGATACCAGATTTGTATACGAATGAATTGCTGTAGGATATTATACGGCCCACTACACATGAAGCAGCTTTAGTAACTTTTATTTCACAACGTGGCGCGGTTCAAATTTCACGGGTTGTAACGTGCACACGTGTAGAACCAAGAAATTTAATAATACTGGATCCACGTAGTTCCGCGTCGTTTTATTGTCAATGTCTCGGGACCTGTCTTTTCCTCATTGCTGCAACGACTTTAGATCATGATCGGATTCACGCCTAGACACCGGAAAACCATCAGAACCTTTCACCTTATTCGCATACATTTTCTTGCTAAAATACATAAATATCGCAGATACGGAATTTTTAACAATGTTATATTGTGAATTCGAGAAAATTCAAAATGACTTTCTAAGGTTTGCTTCTTATATTATAAGAATATTTTTCCTACAGCTACGATTTTATCCTTAGTTTCATGAATTGTAGAACTTTTATTTACTTTTAAAGTTCTCAACCATATAACTTATTTTGGAGTTGTTAAATTTGTTGGAAAACTTGAAGTTTCGAATTCTGTAACACGTTATAGTTTGTAATGCTTATTATGCCCGATTATGCGTGCTTCACTTGTATGATTTAAAAGAGTTCAGTAATCTCAAAGTAAATAATAATAGTAATAACAAAATCTATGTAATAAAATATTATATACATTGTAGAAGTTCTGTCGCACTTAATACTCAAAAGTAACTAATTAGTTTCTCATACATCGCTCATGGCGCCTAATGAATATTTAATACGAGCAATTTGGTTTATTTTCGGTGAAATTCGTCGTGGCGCCAACACATCTTCTAGACAACAGAATCGCCTAGTTCGAAGCTAACACGGCTAAAGTTTCCACATGTTATCCACGGATATCTGAATTAGTCCGGCGTTCGCGTTACAGCTATTATCAGCTCGATCCTCGATATCAAGTTACTAGGCGAGGTTTCGGCTATCGCTAACAAGGGATCGATCTATCGGTAGAGGAGCAGCTGTGTACCATAACAGCTACAGAGAGTTTTGCCGCGTATAATCGAGCGCGGTAAATCCGACGAACCGAGCGGAGATACTGGGGCGGACGAGAGCGACATAACCGAAGTTTCCGCGTGGAGGATCGGCGCCGCATCCGCTTCGAAAACGCGGCCGTACGCGACGAAGCAGAGGCTCTGCGGAACTACCGCCCGCGAACCTATCGAATCGATAAGCCCCGCGGAAATTAAATAGGCTTCCGGCGTATTATCGTCGCTCGGGTGTCGATAACGTTCGCTCGGCTGGCCCGCGCGAAAGTAATTAGAAACTTTGGAAGCTTCCTCGGTGATGAACTTCCGGATCCTAGACGCAGGGAATACCCGGTCGCGCCGGTTAATTAATTACCACCGAATGGCTACGGTCGTTCTTTCTGTTTTCCTTCCGGCGTAGCGATACTTGTTGCTCCGGCGCCGGACGATTCTCTCCGGCGATCGAAACGAGACAGGGAAAAACCGCGCTAAAGAAGCTGGATATAATGAATGTTAATTAACTCTGATTCGTTGCCGGAGCCCCGGTTATAACGGAACAATTCCGAGTGTCGCGGGGGGGGCTAGGTGTAACTGAAGTTCCCGTCGGAGCAGCCGACGAGAATAAATTAAGTTGTATTGTGAGAGCGAAAAAAGAAGAACTGCGAAGAGGGCGCGCGCGTTCAATTGTTGACGCATTCAAGGCTCCGGCGAAATTGAGGAGGAAGCAATTAAAACTTTGCCAAACAGAATAACGAACGAGACAATTTGCAATGATCCTCGAGCAAATTTAATTACCGCGGGGCAGAGGACAGGAAAAAAAGGCGGAAGCGACGGGGACCAGAGCGTGCGTTGTGTTCAATGGACGCGCAAAGCCGGTTGAACGGTCACGCGCGGTGCGCGTATCGTATGCGAAAAAATAAGATTTCGCTCGTCGGGAATTGCCCGCGGCGCTGCCGTATAAACGCGCGCGCGATGGTGCTCGCAAAAATATTTCAGTCGCAAACGTTTGTAGAAAATAGTCGGTGCTTCGGCGAGACATTTTCTGTTTATGAATTTTCAATCGTTCCGCGATATGTACGATCGCTTCTGCTCGTACACTGGAAAATCAGGAACAGTGTAAACGTCGAGCAAAACCTGTTAGGTGGAGGGATATATTTGATTTTAATCTCGCATAAAAATCCGCATTCTCGTTATAGGTCATCGAGCATTTTCTGCTCCAATCGGTTGATGCTCCAGTAGAATCGGCGGTCCAATTCAAGCCCAGGCTCGTTTCAGCCTGACTTGTCACTGGAGCCAGGGTCGGGTGACAACGTAAACACGGCTTGGTCTATCGCAAGCTCGGGAATGCCGGGTAGGAAAGCTCATATTGTAGGTAGCAGTCGACCGTTCAAGCAAAAATGAGTTCTCGGTCTCTTTCGAATTGGTTCGACCTGACTCAAGAATCGAACGATCGAACCAATGAATGAAGCGCGATTATTTCGGGGTACATCATTTTAAATTCTAATCGATTAGGACGACTGAGGTAATTGTATCACTATATTCATATTACGTTAATTACACTTCTCGAATATGTGACTCAATTGCAGTGGGATAAGTCGAGATGCGTTGATCTTACTTTAACCCCTTAACAATACATTAATAAATTTATGTCAGTATATTCATAAAAGACTAGTACAAGTAAAATTATGATATGTAGATAAAATACAGAACCATTGTTACATTTTATAAAGACGCTTTTCTCATTTCTTCAAGTAGAATCATCTCTTGCTTAATTGTATTACGAATTTCGACTCAATCTGTATACTGCACTCTAAATTTTTTAACGTTTCTTTATTTTTGCAGCGTGTTATTCTTTCAAGTGAATATTAAACTTGAGATTAAAAGAGTTCCATAAAATTTTGATGTGCTCCACATTCCATTAATGGCACGGTTTGGATTCTTATCAGCCATTTGGCCACCGTCAGAGTGATTGAGAATTTGAAAAAGGTGGAAATGAATGCCCGAAAGACTGAAAAATAGTTGCGAAAATCCAAATCGAGGAACCACTTCTGTCCTGAAATTTAAACTGAGCTCTTTATCACGTGTCCATTAACTTGATGTGCATTTAACACGTTCAGTGGCAACAGCAAGTACGAAGGAATAATAAACTAGTTGCCACGAGATATACGACATCCATATATTTTCGATAGAACGAACCAGAGAGACACAGTTCCAAAAATACTTCATAACACGTTGACAGTCGAATCACTGTGAAAAATCTCACAATATTACAATAACTTAGTGAATAGCGATTATCACGCCAATAACCTTAAAAATATCATGAAATTAAAGTATTTTATTTAGCTCAAGAAAAATTGAAAAATGAAGTTGACTGCCGCTAATTTCCTTACCAAAATTCGTAAGTTCTATGGATCCTAATAAATATCAGTAGTACGTTATAGGTTCGAGTAGAAATTCAAATCTGAACGAATAATTCCGTGGCCCGCATATGTGCGAGGCGGCAGTCGAAGTGTTGATAAAAATAAATGCGCGACCGGGAACCAGAGTTTTGCCCGAGCGGTTGGACCGGTGCCGTGCAATTACAGTTAAAAGAGGAAGTAATAAATATTCCTTTTGTCTATAGCGTGCCGCGGATAATGGAAGGCGAATAAACAAGCGGCGCCGATGCCGCTCCTGGGAACGGGGCGCAGATAAATTTTCGTTTATTGTGCGCGGTCTCCGTAGTCATTGTTAATAATTTATACGCGGCGGGCGCGCGGCGCGGGGGGTCCCTCCTGCGCGGAACCTGCGTATCCTTTTTCCTGGAATTATATTCAGCCGCCGCCGATGTAAACGTTACGACGCTCGACCAACGGGGGGAAAAGCGCAGTGAAACGAGTATAGTTTATGCATGGGTCGAACGCAAAAAGGTGGGAAAAAAAAGCGATAGGCGGACTCGAGGAAAAAGGGAGCCCCGGCCGGCAAAGCAGCTTTTAACGTGCTGCCTGCGCCGAGGACAGAATTTTCGAAGCCCTTTTCTCTCTCTCTCTACGGTTACACGATGTTTTCTGTCGGGAACGTCTGTTTGCGACCTCGCTGCCGATTAAAGGGGGCAATATTGTGCTCTCGGAGAGAGAAGATTTATTTACCCCGAGCTATCGAGAGTCGAGAGCTTTCTCCTACCCGGAGCTTTCCGAGGTGCAATTGTGTCCGTTACAAGACACTTCTGTGGAAATGATTATTTGCTGGATAAAGTTTTCCTCCTGTTCTTTCTCATCCGAAACAATGACGAGTTTTCTCATATACCTTCACCGATTTCTTTTACCTTCAACTGCTGCTCCCTGTCTGCGAGACCGCTACTAATTACTTATTCGTTCTAATTCATAATTGTAAGAAAAGAACATTGCTTTTGTCAAATTGAACTTTGACCTCGTCTTTATTAATGTACAAGGTAAGTATAATTGAGTTTGATTTTTTATTTAACAACTTTCTATTAATAGTAACACAGTAAACGTTGGCGTTCAGTCAAACTCTTAATAGTGGTTACGTATGTTTTAATAAATGTAACAGTTGAGAGCTAGTCACGTTTCAATAACGATCCAATTCGTTTGGTCATATTGTCTTCGTTGTTGTTAATATCAAAATATTATTCGTATTCTTAGAATATATCTTGGTATATGTATTTGCTATTTTTATGAGTATAAAATAATGCTAATATTAAGGTCGATAAGAATGAGTACAGAAATTGAAAACGCACGTTCATTTTTTCCATTGAATTGCCATTCCAATAAATCGTCTAAACAACTGGGTCAATAACCACTTGGAATGCATCTGGAAGAAAGGATTTCGTTTCCATTGCTTGCTTCGTGAAAGCAGCTTACAAGAGTCTTGTTATAAATAATCGATCGTTGAGGAATAAATTGGAGGCCTTTAGAGACTTATGACACACAAAAATCCCCAATATAAAAATCGATTCAAACGTAAAAAGAAAAAGACTTTCGATACGAGAACTATCTAAAGAACAATTTTCTGAGAAAAATAGATAATCGACCGAATCTTTAAATAATGGAAATAATGAACAAAATTGTACTATGTACACAATGAAATTATGTTCGCTAATTATGAATGTTCGTCTTGAAAGCGTTGGTACACTTTCGCAAAATTCCCATTCATTTATGGAAATTTACAGAAGCGTAAATCCGCGCAAAGTTCCAAGTAATTAGCAAAGTCGCGGAAGAAGTCTGCGGAGATGTAGCACACCGAGGATCGGCTCCCAGGTGATTTGTCATTGGATTCATGACGCGAGTCGCAAGGGGGAGCCGAAAAAGGCTGCGGAAAGCACATCGGGCGAGTCGTAAAGATGCAAATGCCAGGTTCCCGTGGAAAAATTGCCGGCTGTCAGGTCCGGAACGGCTTGAAGTCGATGGAATCTCGGCGATCCCGCTCTTGTTCGACGGTAACGGCCCTCGGGGATGATACGGGACCGTATTTCATCCCTCTGGATCCCCGAGTTTATCGCGTTCCTTCCTCCCCCCGTTCCCGTCGTTCCTGTTCCCGAAACCCGACGACCCCGGTCATTAAATTTGGAATGAAAGGACGACGGAACTCGCGAGGATCGTTCACGGGGCTTTTTCTCCTGGAAAACCGTCGCGCCGCTGGAAGTGAGATGTTTCCGTGACGGTTTTCGGCGTGGTTCGCCTCCCGAAACGTTTTCCGGGAAAGACTCCCGCCGCGGGATCGTTGACGAGCGTTTCACAAAAATCGCCCGAATCGCTTTCCTGGGAAAAACATCCGTGACGAGCACGCTCGGGAGTTCAAAATCACCGACCGTGCGTCGCGCTGTTTTGATCGCGGAAAATTCACCGGAACAGCTGTGTTCCTGTACACTCGAGAAGTTTCGTATGGTCGCGGACTCTAAATATTGCTCGAGCGCGGCACTTCAGAGTTTTTGCGACTTAAGGTACATCAATCTGCTTTCAAGTTGTTTTTGCGCGCCGAGCACCGCGGAATCAGTGGGTGGGAAAAGTGGGAAATTGCTTCTGGATATGATAACACAGCGGAATGAAAAATTACTTGCTATCTCACATTGACATAATGCGGTTCGGCTGTTTGTTGCTTCATTCAAGATAGATTTTATTTAGAATCTTTTTTTATTTTCAATTGCATTTCGCGAGCAATAAAAAAAAAACGACTATTTTTAATCAACTGGCATTTCAGAAGAAATCAAGGAAATCACGATTTTTATTCTGGATTTATTTATTTAATGTAAAATATTCTATTTCTAAGAAATATATACATTCTCAGTATATAGTAATTTTTAAGCATACATATAAATATTACGTAAAGTATACAAATAAACGAAATATTTAGAAACATAGGATCTTTAGAAACGTAAAAATTTCGAATCATACAGACTCAATGAAAATATCATACAATGTATCTCATATCAGAGAATGACAATTTATACATATTGCTCATTTTATATTTTTACTTATCTGCAGTTTCCTGCGATTTCACTAAAGTCGAACAATTCTTTCTGAAATTGTTACCTACAAGAAAATTGTCCAGCTTCTTTTAGATACCGCTCAAAAGTTGGTAAGTAGATGGTCACACATCCTCTCAAGTTTCACTTAGTATGCTCGCTCCTTTTTTCTGAAATTGTTATCTAAAAGAAAATGGTCCAGCTTCTTTTAGATACCGCTCAAAAGTTGGAAAGTATGTTAATAGGTAAGGAAAGTGTTATGAATATATCTGGTAAGAACCAGAGCACTTGGAGGACACACATCTTCTCAAGTTTCACTTAGTATGTTCGCCCCTAGCGTATTTTAACAGCAGCTTACGTAGGTACAATATTGTAGTATATGCAACATATCGTCTTGCGTAATATAAACGAAAATGTTACAGGAAATTTGTGGTGACTAGATAAGCGGAAGTAATACGATTTTCTCTATGCGAAACACAGAACCATCGTCGTCGCAAATATGTACCATTGGTAGCGAACTTCCTGTGAAGTAGCTTGGGAAAATAAGAATTTGCAGACGATTCACGTTCTGCACATAAACACCTGAAACGTAATCTATTTATTTAACCAGTTAACTGTGGCGATCTCATTGCAAAGCGGTTACCAGCGAGTGCCGCGAAAACCAAGCGATGACGAAGGAAGTTATGAATGCAATTCAAATTATATATAATTTTCATTAGTATCATTTTGTCTTGACATTTTAAACATGTTAAAATTTACTAGTATATTTCAATTTTCGCCAGAATTACATTTTAAATGTCAAATTGTAACAAAATTTTACGTATGACGGATAGAAATCGTCACGACACAAAATTCTGCCGCATCTTCATGACGGATATAGTCGACAAACACACTTTACTGGTTAAAACATAACGGACAAAATATCATTGCAGGATCTTTGGCAGAATTAGTTCTGAGAAGTATACGAGAGTAAAAATTCACATTAGGATTGCTAGGATCAGAATCGCTGTAAAACAAGGATCTCGTCAGTTTCGAAGCTGGCGGGAACATCGCACGGCGGGAAATTCGATTCAAGGGAATTGGTTCGAGCCCGGGAAGAATGGTCGCATAAATAGACAACTTTCGAAGCGCAGTTAGATACTTCCGTACTTATTGCGGCGATACGAAACCGTTTCGCTTACCGGAGCGGCAGCATCGTTCGCGACGATGTTTTCTATTAAAAAGAGGATCGATCGGGAGAGGCGACCACGAAGCAACAGATCGCTTATTTCCCCTCGCGGAAACGTTTCCGATCGTTTCGTGGGAAAATGGATTCCGCACGATCGTTTCTTTCTAGGCTCCGTTCTTTAGCATCGCACGTTCCTTTTGAGAGGCTCTTTACCGACTCTTCTTTGCAGCCTTTGCTTTGAGCCGAGAGGCTTCGATGCTCGGGCGACGTTTGAATGCGCCATTTTCGGTGTAACCAAACTCTAACGGATTCGTTGGTTGTTGGTGTTCGCAGCATTAATTTCGTGGAAACTGCGATAAATATTCGTATAAATATTCGCTAATATTTTTAGCGTTTTGGATGACTGTAACTAGCCCCTTGTCCTGTTACAACGAATCACGTTCGTGATGAAGACTTCATACATAATCGGCTAAATGTTTATGCCATTGATTTCTTATAACTGGAAACAAATTCTGATTCTTCTGTTAATAAACAGAATTTTTATAAAAATTGAGGGATATCATTATGTATGAACAAGTGTTAATCGATATAGCTATGAAAGAAGTTACAGATATCGATTGTAAGAAACAAGAGTTGCTTACTTATTCTTTCAATAATTTTAATAAGTTGTGAATATGCGTAAGAGTTACTGTTTTCTATTCCACTTATTTATTCTGTGTCACAAATGACAGCAAGTTGCTTGCATCTTCAAATAGGTACGTTAACGTATACTAAAATATTATTCATTTCAACTTGCGTAAAGCTTGTTGTATAGCACTTACTAAAATCTGACTGGTCTAACAATTGCCTACTGTTTCACTGTTATTAAATTGAGTTTGCTAAGCAACGTAGATTTTTATTTAAGGAGAAGTGACGAAATAAGTTTTCGATGTGGACGCGATTAAATTTGTAATAAATGTTATTGAGCTTGTTTTACGTGATCTCGTGACGGTCATGAAGTAGTCACTTAAGGGGTTGAAGGTGCATAACGTGAACAGGGTAATTGGTAATCGCGATTCACTTTCACATTGTTCTCACTACGACTGTTGCGAAACTTTGTACAGGAATATAAGAACTGTCAGCTCCAAGCTTGATGACGCGCCTGGAGTCCAAGACGTCAGGTAGATGGTTCGGATATGCAATCGTAGTCTAGAATTTAAGCTTAATAGCGTATATGCGCACCTGGGACGTAGGCAGGCAGTGTTAAAAATGGAAAAGGCTGGAAGCCGGGAAGATACGGCCCGCTTCCGTAACTCTATCTTTCCGGGCATTTCCTTTTTATATTTAAATCGATACTTCACCGAGCGGAAAGCGCGATCTTTTTAGTCCAGTGCCGCGCGGAAATTTACCGCTCCTGTCCGTCGCTCGTCTTTTTCCGGCGGCTTATCGACGGGCCCTCTCTTTTGCGCTTTTCCTCTCATCTCGCCTCCCCTCCTCCTCCCTCCTATCATCGGAAGAGCAGTCAGCCCCGGACTCGAATCCTGTCCTTCCACTTCACGGACGGCGCGCTAAAGCAAACACTCTCGAGGAAATCCCGATTGCAAGGGCGAGTTCCTCTCCCACGGCTACAGAAGGCGAGAGCGAGTTTTAAGGCTGTTTATAAACAGCAGCGAAGCGAGCCTCCTACGAGAGGCCGAATGCCTCCATCGGGCTGGACGGAAGTTCCTCGAACTCTCCTCGCGCACTTGTCCAAAGGGGAAGGCAGATCGTCCGGCGAAGACGTGAGGAGAAACTGCTCCGATGCTCGAGGAGAAAGTAAGAATAATTCGCGAACTGTTAAAGTTGAAACCGGATGCTTTCGATGACTTTGGAGTCTGCCGGGCTATTCGAGAGGCTCTCCTGTCAGGTTTCTTCCTTTCTCCCGATAGTATCCTGTTTACAGCGAGTTCTCATTCTCTCTCGGTTTAATCGCATTCATGGTTTCAATTTCTAGATTAACTCTCTCGTTCGACTATTTGTGGAGCTAATATGAGAACGAATCACTTTTAATAAGATTCTCTTATCCTCGATCTTCTCAAACATCCTCTTTAAAATATTATTCACTTTAATTCTGGTTTCGTTATAAAAAATTGAATAAACTTGATTAAAGTTTTATTCCATTATGTATTTCAGAAGAAATTCGTACTCATGGCGTATAAATTTTAAATTTTCATTTGAAGGGAATAGGACGTCTATTCGATTAGTACATGGTCGACTCGCAGATGGTTTATTAGCTCTTCACTTAATTCATGTGAACCCTTTGACGTACCATTTTCTTAGCAGTTGCAATTATCAGAACTTCCTTGATTGTAATAATTTCCTACAAGAAAATATACCTAGCAGATTATTATAAAAAGTGTCAAGAAAATTTTGACAAAAGTCGAAGGACACTTCTTCCTAAAATCATGAAAACGAAAACATTGAAATCGTTCAATCGAATTACGTTCTTGTGACCAGAATCGATATTCTAAACCTAACTTCAATGGCATGTCGCAACATTTAATTTCCGAAGAGCAGGAACGAATTAGTTGTCGCCTGTAGGTCCATGGTAGAAGAGCGCCAGCACCGGTCGTCCCCAATTACCCTTTACAACGAGTAAAGCTCTGTCCCTATCTGTTAAAGGAGCGAGAGAAGTCCGGAACGGTTAGCAGACCTCGCTGTTGTCTCCTTCGCGGTTCAAGATGGAATATCGACTTCGTTCGTTAGGCGAGGGGGGAGAATTTAGACGACGATTGAGTCCGGATATCTCCGTGACGAGATTGCACAATTGAAAATTAGTAGGGTTCTTCGTTGGATCAGCGACTGTCGCGCCGGCGGATCTCGATCGAGGACGCGATCTCACGGTTCCGTGGCCTGATCACTTTCCGACGGAAACCTATCGTTCCTCGGCTGCCCGTCTTCTTATTCCCTTTTCCGTGTTCTCTCTCTCTCTCTCTCTCTCTCTGTCTTCCCTGTCTCGCGCCGGCGAATTCCATTTCCGAAATACGTATCCCGAATTCCGTGGATTTCCGTCGTTGCTTGTTGGCCTGGATATACAGTTTGATGGGAGAGGCGACGAGATACGCGGCCAGAAATCCCTAGTATTCTCTCTACGCGGCTGGGTGCCGTTTAAATCGAACGAAAACATGATAACAATGGCAATAGCAGTGTGATCTTTATTGCATACGAAGGACGAGATGCTTGTAACCATTCCGTGGTTGAGCTTGTTATTAAATCCTGCCCGGGTATCGTTTGGTAAGAATGAACAAGAAGAAATGTATAAAAGACAGACCGTTTAAACGATGTCGGCCGGATACTTTTGTAGTTTATGGTGGTTGAAGAAATATCCAAGACACAGCAGATATGGTAAGAAGACTTTTGGAAGATTCCGGGGTCATTGTTCCTGTTAAAAAACGTGTTAAGCTGCTTACGAAAGCCAGCACATTAGATTTTAATCATTAATTCTACTTCGTAAAGTAGCATAGTTTTGTCTCAAAGACCTTTTATGTATGAACATAAAGCAACAAAGACATTTTAGTGTTCCTACGTATACAATAAGATTTTTATGGAGATGGGCGAAGTCTGTTTATTCGAAACATTGGGAAGCTTTATTGCATTAAAATGACGAAGACTACAATTTTCGAGTAGGAATTCACAATTTTTCTCAGCGGAGTTACTTAATTTTTAAAACTGGGAAAATTTGCAGTTGGACGCATAATAATTCAAACATTTCGTACCTCGGGAATTAACAAATCCCGAGAGGATCTAGGATTTTTGGATTTTTGACAATCGACAATATTTCGCGTTCGCGCGGAAAATTTTCACGCGTTATGCCAGAGGCCCGACCGCAGCTAGGGACTACCGGTGATTTGATATACAATTTTGTAGGGCGTGCATAAATGCGGCGCGTTAGCAGGATCCGAGACAAATGGCGGCCGCCACGCCACGGTTATATTTGCTCGACCGCGTACACGGCTAAACTGAAACCCATTGTTTTACGAGCCGCCTAATTATACATTGTGTAAACCGGCGTCACTTAACCGCCGTCGGTGTGTCGGTGACATAATCGAACAAGAAACGAGCGTGCTCACGCGATATTTCGCGCGGGCACGGCGTCGCGCGTCGCGCGATTGCAATTCCGCGGCCGGCGGCCACGCGCGACCGACAACACTAATTAATAAACGCGTCACGAAGAAATTTGTGGACTTTGAAAATCGCGGTCGCTCTGCAAAATTGCTGGCACCGCGCCCGAATTGGAGAATTCTTGACAAAAATTGTACCAATAGTAATTCAAATGTGACAGATTTTTCTAAAGTTAATTAAATATTTACACATACGTGGATTTGTGCATCGTTAAAAATTCTTGATTAAATTGGATTTTGCGTTTTATTTCTAAGAATTACAATATTATTTATTTTTAGACGAATCTTTATTAGCCTTTTTTAAAGTTTCTCGATGTATACTATTCTTTACAAATACAGTGTAGTATATTGTCGTAGAAGTTGGGTAGTATCATTGGACAGAGGGAGATTCTATGCGAAATGAAGTTGAAAAGAAGAAGCAACATTTTTCCATTTGCAGCTTCGTTCACAAGAAAATTGAGTTTGAAGATTATGACAAGCACGCACGTGGCATAACTATTTTCTTCGCACGGCTACTCTTATTCTTTGTTTATGAATAAGTCAGTAAGGTTGATATTTTCCACACTTTATTGAACGCTATATAACGAATAATAAATGTCTAAGATGTTCAAACGCAATATTCTCATAAACGAAGCTTCCAATAGGAAACGTTATACATTTTCTTCGACTTATTTCCGAACATAGACTCATCACACGTCCAACAGTACCATAGTAAACAGCCAGGATATTTCCAGTTGCTTCATCCTAATCCAATTTTTGAACGAAAATCAAGTTTCGTAATCGTGAACTAAAATTATAGACGCTTTTCCCCAAATTCTCTGTATTCACGGTATACCAAACGCTATTAAATACTCGTCGATAAATAACAACGTGTATTGGGCAAACGAGTTAATGCACGGTAATTTGATTGCGAGGTATCTGTAATTAAACCTAATTCTCTGTTAATTTGTCCGGGGATTAATGTTTACATTCGTATAGTCTACCTATCGATTTATATCACCGAACAATTACTTGGAAATCGGAAGAACATTTTTCGATTTTGTGTAGCCTGGCGAATAAACGAGTTTCCCTGGATCGCGTGTAATCCTCCTTTCGCTATCGTCAAAAGAACTCTGAATGGAACGCGGTCGACCACCGAGACACTATAATTCCCCGAGCGACGCACACGTTCGGCTCTTCATCGCCGCGATTTCTGCATTAACTTATGCAGCGAGAACTGCAGCGCGCCCCTTTGAAGCGTAATAAAAAGGCGATTGAAACAGTGAACGACTTCAAAGCCGCGCCGATGGATTAAAGGCTTCTGTTCCGAACGAATCTGCCCCGTCGCCGACATTTTACGACGAATGGAACATGCATATTAGTATTTACGTGTATTAGTTCGGTTGCATTAATACGTTACGTTGTAATAATAATAAGTTCATTGTGTAAAATGAAATGTAAGCGGGGGAGATGCTTAAGATTGCATTTAAAATATCTAGAAGAGTATTTTAGAAGCGAAAGAAAAATAAAATGAGGAAAAATAAGATATTTCGAAATATAAGTGAGATTAGAATAATAGCTGCAGATTTTCATGTAAATTAAAAATATTCTGCGTCCATTATAAAAAGTAAAAGTAATTTAGAGACTCCATTCTTTCGTTAATAATTTTAATAGATAGAGAATAGTGTATCAATATTATTAAATGATTTTAATCTTTCTACTGTTTCACATTAGAGACACGCATTTTCGTCTTAAAATCATAAAATCTAAAGTCTAAAAAACCCAGGTTACTGGACTATTTGCTAATTGTGTTAAAATCTATATTGCGACAGTTATATTGTCCACAAGTCGCCATGCATCGATCCTGAATAAAATTGTATGAATATGACATATAAATAATATTTTATGAATAACATTTCATGAATAACATTTTATGAATCCACAATTATTCTTTGAAAATGTACAAGTGACTAACGAGGGGTCTTTCGCAGAGTTTTCAATAGAAAAGTCGGTTTTATTTTAATTAATTCTGGCGCCAGTTTTGCTTCGTCTGGGTGACACGAAAATACTGAAGCAGTACGGTGAAATGCAACTAGTAAATCTTATTTCCGAAAGCGGAAATATATTTGGTAATATCGTGACGGCTAGAAAAGGATTTATGGGATGGAAGGATAAGGAAAACCACGAATTATTAGCAACAGGATTACCCGGCGAAGAAATTACGAGGAATTTGTCAGTGGAAAAGCAGACCTTACGAGAATGCTATAGTTCCTTGAAATAAACGAATCCTGAAGGATGATCCGCGGGCAGGCGAGCGTGAAGCGGTTAAAGAATACGCTCGTTTCTAATCGATGAAATTAATTTGACGGCGGTTATAAACGGGCTTGAATATCGTTCCGACACGCTTCAGAAAATTACGCATTCCCTCGCCGCAGAATGTGCACGGTATACGGTGCACCGTAAATTCTCCCCTTGCTGCGTGCAACCTCCGCTGCACCTTAGATTAAACGCTCGAATAACTTTGGAATTATATTTACCCGTGTTTAACGTGGCTCGGTATCGTTGCTGTCGATTCGTTCATCTGATTTCCGCACCCCGCCGGTCTGACCGTGCTCTAATCTTTAATATTCAACCAGCTTTTGAATCTTTTTACGGTTCATCAAATTCAGTTTGTAGAATTTTCCATAATTTAGTTCAGCTGGATAATGACGATGGCGTTAGGCAAGCACGTTCAGTAAAAATGTGGAGCCTGCGTTTGATCGCACGATTATGTTTGCAGCAGCGTAAACCACATATCTGCGTTTACTCCAGCAGAATCTCCATTAACACGTTGCACCGTGTCGGTCACGCGTCGCATCTGACCGAGTGACATTCATTTTTAATCAGATTTCGAAATTCGTTCTTATTGCCACGTATTGGAATAAATTGAATTTTAATAGAATTTTTGGAATGCAAAAGAGTTCAATAAATATTCGAATGGATTACTCGAATTGAGATTGTAAAATTATTCGAAAAATTATTGGGCTTCTTTGCAGTCTAAAAATCCGATTAAAATTCAGGCTGTTCCAATACGTCGCAATAACAACGAATTTCGACATCCAATTAAAAATCAATGTTAATTAAGCATATTTATCCGGAACAATTCGAACGTGTATTGGTGTTCCGGTAAAAATATCGGTCGGATGGAAGGTGAGTCACCGGTCAAAAACCATCTGTCGCCGGCTCGGAAACTGGAACGCACGGACCGCGAAACTATTCCCGTAAGATTATTTGTTACATCGTTGACGACGTAAGAAATTGGATGGGAAGCTCTCGTTTTAAGTGGCGCGGCTACCTTCGGATCCCCGATATCCATCCCGGAGAATCTTCTCGGAACTAATCATTAAAACTTTTCCCGGCGACCTCAAACATTGTCCTCTCGCCGACCCAACCCGAGAGATATGGAAGCCCGGGAAAGTTCCAAGGTTCCCGCGGAAAGTGGGGACGCTTAAAAGTCACGAAAGTTTCGCGTAATTCTTATCGTCAGGATCTTTTTCCCCCGAGAACAGGAATATCAGTTTATTAAAATGAGCCGGGCGGTTCGTCGAAAAAAAAAAAGAAAGAATCGCCGCCACCAGAATTCCGTAATCTCGGCGCCGCCGTTTGTTGTCCCGCGATTCGTCAAATCGTCCTTGTCGCCGGGCCAAGGCGGGGGGAGGGAGTAGCGGGAGAGGCGAATTGTAAATTTTCCCACGAAACCTCTGTCCAAAGCAGCCGCAGGCTCTAAAGCCATTCGCCTACTCGAAGTTTTCCCGCTAACGTCACGAAACTCGACCGAGTTTCCTCCGGAAAAGCCGCTCGACTCGGTTGGCAGTCTGCGCGTTTAATCAAGATTACGACTTCCCCGGGCTAGATCGAAATTCGTCGTGATTAATTCCCTTCCTACCAGCCATTTCATGTTCTAGCCGTGCATTTACCACAGCCCCCGCGATTTTTGACAGGCCTCCAGCGGGCTCGCGATACTCCTGCGATATATTCCCCTTCTGCGAGACTTATTGCGTATTACGTTATTACGGTTATACCTGCTGCAACTTTATTAATCCTTTAATGGCTGGTCCATTTTGTTTGACGATTACCAGTGGTTCAATCGAATAACGAATTTTTTAATAACTAGTTTAAAATTAACATCTGCTTGTATTTAATTCCGTGAGAGGATTAATGTAGATTCCACGTAAATAAGTTGAAGAATATGCTTCTATAAAGCAAAGGCTTTAAACGATAATCCTCAAGGGGCATCAAACAATTTTCTGAAAACCTCTTAGCTATAAAACTAAAGGAAATCGGTTAAAATAATTATATAAAATCTCTAATGTAGGTGATGAACTATTATTGGTTTATATAAAATACTATTTGAATGAACGTAGTAACATTTGTGTGAAAGAATCGATCTTGAAATCGGTATTTCCAAAATGCAATGTACGTTCTAACGAGTGATTCATGTCCAAATTGTGTCAGAGGATTTTATAAAAAATTTCATTTTTTAACGCCAGTGCCTGGCAAATTTATGTATAGTCGATCCTTGCGCTTCAAGTTTATCGAAACCGGTGACAAATAATCGGCCAATTTTTATCGGAACGAAAAATGGAGATCGAACGGAAAAAAAGATTGCTGACAGTTTCGCGGCCGTCGCTCTCGAACACCTGACGTGCGATATTAATCAGCCTAATTCGACTTCGTATCAATTCAATAGGATCCGGGTCGGTTGGCAGACCGCCGGAAACGCGAACGGTTTTGTTTGGCCTGACCACCGGCATCGCTCACGAGACACACGTGTAATTGCACGCGTTTGCCCGTAACGATGCGTTCGAACCGACGGATTAATCAAATCTGGCCGCGGGGTTACGCTCCCCGATATTTTCCGACCGATTAGGCAGGTTCAATTGGCCCTTTCACGAGCGAACCGATCGCGGGTATTTTAATGTCTGCGAATTAATGAATCCGCGATGCTTGCCGGGAAACAACGGGCAAACGCGCGTGTACCGCGGCATGTTCCCCGTTCATTTAGACATTCGGCTATAAATGATGCGATATTCAGTACGGTGTGGTCTTCTAGCATTTTTGCCGCATTAAATTCCGTTCGATTAGTCCGGGTTAATTAAACATTTCATCGGGCGTTCGTTTGGGTTTAGCGCGAAATTAAAGTCCTGTGTACGCGATACTTGATACTTCATGCGTCTGTAATTCTGTTCAACGTTCATCGTTTTGTGTGATTTGGCGTTGTTCGGCGCGGTGGCTAGGTATTTCCGAATTTCTGCTTGTACTGTTTCGAGAATTCGGTGTAAAACGAAGCAATACTTGATTATTTATTTTTCTAAATCTATCTTTCTATTTATCTTTCTAAATATATCTTTCTATTTATCTTTCTAAATCTATCTTTCCATTTATCTTTCTAAATATCCATTTAGAAAATGCATGGGGATTTCGTGTAACAGTATCTAGAGAGAATAATCATAACAAGACTCTAACCGGAGTTCTGTTATATAACACACAGATATCTATTCGAAAACATGAAACTACCCTTCCGCAATCCGTGTAATCGAGCGCTGAAAATGAACCACCTACTATTGGAATGCAGGAAATACCGAAAGAGAGAAGGACGAAATATAAGCTTAATGGATATATCGAACTTAACACAAACCACCGTGTCGACTATAATGATCAGCTTAATACTTCGTATTTAAAATAGTTATGAGGAGTTTCCTTCTTAGGTTTCAGACTCGTTATTTCATTTCAATTTAATAGCATTATTTCCGCGATCTATTTTTTCTCGAAATTGAAATAATATTGTTCTACATTTTTTCTTATTTTCATATGTACGTATTTCGTACGTAAAACTTGTTTCTCTGCTAAGCTACATTACTGGAATAATAAATTAGATTCATTGTAGTATCCTTCCGCGTATGTTCCACTGATTTTTGCGTTCTTTTCAATAAAGAGTGAAAACATCATTTCAGTATTAATCTGCCTTAAATTAATAAAATCACGCTCATATTATCCGCATTACTCGTCAATAATTACGGTCTCCTGATTTTGCAGTACTAAATATAGAAAGCTTGGCAGGTTTGGTTGGGAAAAGTTGAATGCTGACGAGGTTAATGATTCCGTTCGGAGCCGTGATAAACGGATCGTAACGCGGCACTCGAGAGCCGGATCAAAGATTTCGCGAAAACACCGTTCATTTGACACCGGCCTTTGACTTCGTTCCTGCACGCTGGTTTGCAAGCTCGTTTAACTCGGGGTCCGCCATTGCACACTATTTTCCCGGGAATCACATCTACGGGTTAACAAAGTTGCTCGTAATTCGATTACGTGACTCTCCAAGGCACCGTCATTGAATTCGCCGGTTTGCAGGAAACCCGGCGCGTTAAAGTGCACCGGAGTCCCAGGAAACTCTTGCTAAATCGAATGAAAATGGAAAAGCAATATCTCCCTGACAGTACGAGCCGAGAAATTCATGTGTTCGTACAGTAGAAATTCACATTCCCATGAAATGAAAGAGGCGCCCGCAGAAATAAGGGTTGAACGGCTCCCAAAGAATTCGAACCCCTGGTTAGAAAATATTTTCACATACCGTTTGTTTAAACGCTTGGAGCATGAACGGTTTCTCTACGGTGTTAGTTTTGCTGGTGTATTAAGCAAATCACGAGAAATTTGTGCACGCAGCTAAGATGAAATCTCCTTGTTTGTTTGCCACGATTTTCTCGTTCAACCGGTCGAATCTTTCACTCGCCGACACGTGTGACATACACGACGATCTTAACACGTGCGCTGGTCAATAGGAGACGCTGAATCAGCAGATTTTTAGTATTAGCTATAGTCATGCACCCGCGATTCCTCGAACAGTTCGTAAACTTCTTCGAATTCTTCCCGTGTCACGACTTGCCATCAACCAAACCTAATTTCTGAAGATTCTTCGAACTTTTAGCGCAGATAGGCGGAGGACAACAAAATTATCTTCAAAGTTGTTCGCGTTTCTTTTGTGTTAGTCAAGTGAAATCCGTTATCGACACAAACTTGTTTCAAGTGCCAATCATTTTCTTACCGTGTTATCTTAAACATTCTGAATATATTTTGGTAGGAATATTTCTAAGATTTTTCTTCGCGTTCTTTGGTTACAACTTGCGGTGTACGTTTGGAGCCCAGACCCGAGGCCCCGCAGCTCGGAAACAATCGAGACATCTACTTGGAACAAAATCGATTTTAGAGACGGTGGCTTCCACCACTCGCCGGGTTCATTTGCATTTGAAATTCGACGAACCTTTTAGGCTCGCTCCAAATATTTCTCGATTTTTCGTCTATTGTTAATGTTTTAATCCTATATCCTAAGTCGAACTAAGTCATAGGCTCTAGAATCATGAAAATTATAGCAGTTATATAAAAATGATATGTCAATTAGAACAAGCACAAAATTCACAGTTACAAAATTGAACATGTTCACAAATAGTGAGCACTTAAAAAAATCGATTATTTGTACAGAGTGTAAAATTGTGTACAGTTTTAAAATACAATAGCGTGGAGAAGATGCGATGGAGATATTAATATTAATCGGTAGTGGCAGAAGTATCGGGATGGATATGTAAATTAATCGCGAAATCTAAGCAAACGGTTGCGCCGTTTTGCGGGTTTTGCTCGTTCACGGGCTAGAACGGTTATTATTTCGCGTTTCAATCACCAACCTGGATACGACGGTCTTGGCGGCTTGATATCTGCCCCATCCCACCGGCGAAAAGTTGCTCCTATTCATCGCGGAATCAGTTGTCTGAACTCCGGGCCCGCGTACACAAGAACCATCCTTTATTTATGCTAACTTATGCGAATCGATTTGCATACACGCTCAACGGTGAGGTATCGCCCGATTTTCGCGGAGAACGCCTCGGATTCAACCGACTCTCTCTCTCTCTCTCTCCCCTCTCTTTCTCTCTCTCTCTCTCTCTCTCTCCTCCAGCTCTTTCTCGTCCCCGGGATTTGATATTAAAGTCTCCGCAGCACGCGATACAGTCGGGCAGATTTTGCAACTCGCGGTCCCGTTGTTTTGTTATTGTTATCACCAACCGCGGCCACGAATAAATTATACTTCTGTAAGCGTAGCCGAGAAATTCTGTGCGAAGGCTACCGTAATGTCAGATAATTCTGGCGGCATTCTGGTATGCGGAGGCGGCGGGTTTCGTTCGACGCTTGCTGGTTTTTAGAAGTCGAGCATTCGACGCCTTTGCTAGTTGGGCTATTATGCTTTACCTAGTATCCCGTGTGTCGTCGAAAACGAGTTATATTCGTATGGGATGTGTTAGTCTAGTGATAATGTTTTGTTCGAGGGATGCGATATTTATACGAGATAAGATGTGTCATAATTATACTACTTCCAGGAAATAAAGGGTTCTCGATGTCATTTGAAGTAACTTTTTTCTTAGCGAAATTGCAACTCGCGGCTTTGTTTACGAGTTATTAAGGAAAAACGCTGACCAATGAGAGACCAGCTTGGCTGACGCGAGGCGACCTGACCGAGTGGTCGACATCCAGTTTCGCTGATTGACTCGGCCGCCTCGCGCCAACGCGAGCTCAATTTTTTCATTAAGAACTTGTTAATAAAGCCGCGGATTGCGTTTTTACCAAGGAAAAAGTTACTTCAAATAATGTCAGGAAGTAACATAATTCTTCCGATAATTTTCTTTTCCCTAATTACCCGATTATTTTACTCATGTAAAATAAATTCGTTGAAATCTAGTTATATATTTGGTATTATTTTAATCGTAATAATCTCAGCAAGTGATTTATAGAAATTATAAAATTATAATAATATATTCATTGATTTGGATTATAGATAAAGTCGTGTTACACGGTCACCGTACTGTATTATGTGTATAACAAAAGATTAGGATGTACTGCTCGTTTTTCCTCTTATTCGAGTCTTTGATACATTTCTCTGTAGAAAATGTTGGTAATATCGGGTCATCGGAAAATTCTGCGGTTTCTCAGATCTGCAGAGTCATCCCGACTGTTTTGCCAGTAAACAAAGGAACTTTCGCGAAAGAGGTATTTGCCCGGGAGATGGCAAAAGTTATTGAACAAAATGGAGATTACCTCGTTCGATAAAGTTTAGTATTCTTGGAATATCCGTCTACCTGTCTCCGCGAAACCACAGAGTTTCGAAACAATTCTATATTTAAAAAAGATCCTCGTTTTCGAAGTTTTAAAAATAATATTGCCAACATTGTGTGCAATATATCTGTTTACGGACTGATAATTCTTGATCAAAGTACATACTGCAACGGTCGCATTATAAACCCGGGAATTTTAGTAACAGATAAACGTTGGAGAATAAAATTTTTTCGAACTTGCGGGATAACTATAAATGTACAATAAATGACAGCTCGAGCTCGATTACACGGCATCGTTAAAAAACAAAGCGAGACCCCAGACAAGTGGAATTTATAAAATCTGACTGCCGCTGATTATATTTGTACGCTGAATATCTCAGTAGTAGACCTCTCCCTCTTTCTCTCTCTCTCTCGGTTTCGCTGTAGACCGAAGACGGTCTGAGATCCCCACAGCGTAATGAAAGATTCACATGAACGATAGGGAATTGTATGAGCAGAGCAAGCTCCTAGGGAGTAATATGCCCGACGAACAAGATAATCTTCGGTAATAAGACTAAATTTTTGGTAATAAGAAAAATTAGACGTAGCAGAAATGTAGCGATCTCGCAGCGCAAGATCCACGTTCGTCTTCCACGAGATTAAACTTTCCTCTGGAGAGGACGTGCGCTTTGTACTAATTGAATGCTATTAATCATGGGTCAAGCCAAATGTAAAATATTACATCATCTCGGCAGCGAATTTCACGTGTCAAAAGTATGGAAATTATCAAGAAAGGTAACATTATGCCCATTGAATTCTCACATTTATACCGCGCTCTAATCAGAAGCTTTTGTCGATAATGCCAAGCGCAGTAACGAACCAAAAGGAATCGATATGTTACACGTGGCAAAATTTGCAAGTACATCAGCTAAATTCCCGGATCATAGGCACGATCAAAGAGCAGTACCAAACGAGCAAGCTGTCTCTCATTCGTTCTTTCCCTTTTTTTTTTCCGAGAGCGGTACGCGCAGCCAACGATCGAAAATTTTGTAACGGCGCAGTATTTTCAGGTGGCAGAACGCAAACGTGGGAGACGTGGCACTTTGTGCGACAGCGTCGTGTCGAGCCGCGCGACGTGGTTTCACGTTGAAAAAAAGGGGTGAAAATCCGCAGGGATTGAAATGTATCTGCAGTCTGTTGAAACACACGCCGGGTACGTGGGAAAAAAAAGGAGATAGCGGGGAAAGGCTCGAGCCGAGTAAAGGAATCAGACAGAGTCGAACGAGCAGCAATTTTCCGCTCGCTGTTTTTAAACGGTGACCCGTGCGCGCGCGCGGGCGCGCTCGCGCGTCCATAAAACGCACTCCGCCGGGCAACATATTGAGGCAATATCGGTGAAATTTCGCACGACGCGAAGCTCCAGTCGTTACACCTCGCTTTACCATGTAATATTGTCTGACGGCGAGGCGCGCGTCGTGCCGCGACGTCGCAAGCTCCGTGCCGCGTGTGCGAAATAAAACGTCGCCCGTTAACATTAAGGAAACCTAATTGCGAACGTTCATCGATTACTTCGGAGCGGAGAGACTGAACGGGTGCATCTGTAAGGGACATGAACTGGACTTTACTGGTATCGACTATTGATCAATAGAGCGTGGACTTCACGCATTTGTGACGAAAGTGTGTAGTTAAAATGTAAAATTGTGCAGCATACGATGATTTTCATTTTTTTGCGACTTATTAAAATTATTAGAAGGAACTAGTCATTTTTATTCAATTTTTATCTCTGACAAACGTGTTGGAAATTTGTTTAGTTCGCATAATGATTCGCAGTCTATTAATCCATGTGCATAATTTATTTCTTATCTATCTATCTACAGGTGGATGGTTCTGCAAACTGTAATGAATATTGTTATTGGTTATCTTAGAGACTTTATATATTCAATAGGTATGCGCCATCTTTTAAAAAATCTAAAATTATTTGGTGAAATGTCACTACATTTTTATGTAACTTGAAAGCTGTATAGGCCCATAGAGGTATAACAAAATTAATTGTTTTCATTTTTTAAATATTGTGGCAGATTTGACCACCAGTTTATTATGAACGATCAGGTTTCAAATATAAGGAAGCAAATAATCTTTAAAATAATACGCAACAAAAAGATTTCACTTTGAGAACCATCAATCTCCCTCCAGCGAAATTCTTTTTTCGTGGAGAAATAATCCTTAATATAATATGCAAGAAAAGGATTTTGCTTTATATCTGCTTTGAGAAAACTTTTTCTTGAAAAAGTTTATCTTTAAGAGAACAATTGGTGTGGAAGATAAAAGAATGATGTTATTCTTCGGAGAAATGTTTCTTATTACCAGGCTACCATTTAACGTAGCTAATAGCTAGATGATCATATAATTTCTGAGAGAATTTCACAAGTGTTTCAAATAATGACAAGATAAATACAAATTATATTTATATATTATTTGAAATAATATTTCAAGACGTGTAATTTTAAATGTGATCAGAAGCAAACAAATAATGATAAAATAAAGCTTAGCACGATCTGTTTCACACGTTAACCGCTGGTTTATAACGATGATGAGGCTGTATTGCTATATTGTATGCTCGGATAAAAAAATTCATTCGATTATTCTCCATTAATCTAATCTCTCCATCTGATTTCAGTAAGTTTAAAACTAAAGATGGCGATGTTAACTGGCTGGGTAGGCTTAGCGTTACCGTATCGAGAGGCGTTGATCGCTAAAATTTCCCCCTATTGCTCGGGGAAAATTCCCTCAACGAACTTTCATTTACCCACTCGTAATTTCTGATACGGTCCCGCACGGTGACCCAAGTTCTCGGTTAAGAGCTTATTAAGATCTTCGCGGCGCTGCTTGCCTCGTGCATTACATCTCGTCTACTTAAGGTGCTTTGAAGCGGTACTTGTAAACTTTCGTATAATTTCCCAGACCGGCCGCTCTCCTCCTTTGGCGGGCGGCGAATCAATCGACCGAGAAAGAAAAACGGAACAATCTCGGGAATATTAATAACAAGCTCGCCGGGGCCGTTGTTGCAAAGTAAATGTGCCGTCGGGAACGGTTTCCGCGTCGGAACGCTTCTGGTGTTCGCGCGATCGAACAGCAGCGCCGCACGGTTGTGTATGGGAACACGCTGCTCGCAGTTCCATTTATTTAATCCCGGGACTTCTCGTGCCGGCGAACGCATCCAACCTTCGTACACCAAGTTTTTCAGAAACGATCGCGAGCGAAAGAGAAAGACGGAGAGAGGGAAAGAGAGAGAGAGAGCGGTAGGGGAAGTTAGGAAAGAGGGAGAGAAAAGGACAGCTTAACCGAACAATCCAATCAGTGTGCGCAGCCTAGTGCAAAGAGCTCGTTCGAACGAACGGGACGGATTGCGATCGTACAACTTCGCGAAATCTTATAGCTGGTCACAGACACCAAGGGACAAGCGTAAAACCCCCATAGGCGTCGTAGAACCCCTCCGAAACGCTCTCCGAGCACGGAAGCCATAAACACGTAAAACTTCATCGCCCTTTCGTTTCAATGAACTCCGGCGCCCGGCTTATCTCTCGTCTCGTCAAACTTCCACCCTTTCTTTAATATTCGGCCTGCCTTCCAGCTTCAATTAGCTCCGGAGAATTCCGAGACGAGCTGCTCCTTTGCTCCTGATAACCAGATATTTTACCGTTTTTGATACAAAAAAAAACATGCAAGAACGAAAAATTCGACGCGATGAAACGTTTTATGAAATGGGAGAACTTTTCTGTCACTTTCACGAATACTTGCGAACATCTAGAGACTGTTCAAAAATGTTTACAGTTCGTTGTGATTCATATTGTCATAAACCTTGACATTATTATTTCAAGTTGAAATTGTTCGTCTCTCACATTCGATGTTACCAATCCACAAGATAGAAGAACAACATTTACGAAACAATACTCAACACGATGTAATTCATTAGACAAATCGACAGCTTATATTTATTTTTATATTTACAGCTCTTTTGATAACAATTTAAAAAAGAAACCAACAGGTGGTCCACTCAATGGAACAAGTCAATCATTTTTAGTGGCTTTCAGAGCTGTGTACGTTTCATGTTAAAGTTTCGGTGGACGTCTGCGGAACGGAACAAACGTTTACAGAATAATAACCAGTATCGAAAGTGTAAAAGAAAGGCTAGAAATTAATTCGCACATACGTCGCGTGATTCAATTCGAGGACCGTCCATAGCGACGCCGTACCAAGCTTGCACCGTAAAAAATCGTGGCGAGCGATCGAACTCGATTTTGCCGCGACTTTACGGGCGATACGCCGGCCGGGATCGTTACTCGACAAAAATGGAACGGCGTTCTCGGGGAACTGGCCGATTCCGAGGCAACCGGGTTTGCGCGAGGCAGTAATTGCGAGTGGGAAAATATGCGTTGCAACGTTCGCGAAAACTGTGGGAAACGAAAATCCGTGGCGGGCAGGCGTGGCCGAACAAAAATCCGATCGGAGAAGATACCTCGTGACCCGAAGAAGGACGCGGGACGATTGGCGCACGCCCCGGCGGGCGCGGATGTTGTATAGACGCGCGAATCGCGCGATACCATTTCCATTCCTTTTGTGAAAGCGGAGCCGGTTCAAAGGACGCGCACCTTTTATTCGATCGTTTTCCGAACAGAGAGTGAGAGCCTCTCCGGGAACGTCTAATCTTCTTAGTTGAACGACGGGGAAACCCTTGAGATACTCGTCGAATCGACGGCTAGAATTAAGCGGCCCCAGATATTGCGAAACTTCCTCGACGACATTCCGAAATGCTGGCTCGGTGAAAGAGTGTACCAGCCTGGAACCTCGAGAAGGAGCGCCGGGACGAAGGGCGTTTAAGTACTTTCTGGCATAGCCAGAACTTACAAAATTAACGATGCGCATCAGAGACGTATTACACTCGGAGCAACTTGAAACATTATTATTCGAATCGTCGGGTTCATTGGAAAGCGCTCATCCGTCGGCTCTGATCCTGCCAGCGCGTTTTTGGTAACCGTTTCGTCGCTCCGCCAGACGAAATCATCGTGCTGGGACCCTCCCATCCATCTTGGGGGTGTAGGGTTCTGAATTTGACCTTGATAGAATTGATCGTCGCGCTGTATATGCGAGGGTGTACATATAGAGTGTCTCGCATTTTTTCGTACATCGGCAGTGCGTTATACGAGTTAAAATAAGAATAAAATGTTATATAACAAAATTTCTATCGTCATTTTGTTGAAAAAATAATGTATAATCTGTATAATGTACGATATAGACAATACAATAATATAATAAGTACAATTGATAAGATTTTCGGTCAAAAGTTGGTGGAACTCAACTCGTGATGATGGTTTCATACATATTCTATTAAGTATGAAAGAAAATAATTTTCTCTGACAATCTAAATCTTACCCAAAGATTCAGTGTCTGTATGGGTAATGTTTGAATATATTCTATATTCTTATATATATATTCTTATATTCTTTCGTTTGGATATATTCTTTCTCAACTACAGTATTATTTAAAGTATAGTTTGAATTATTTATTTCTCAATTCAATGAAAATTTACTTTTTTGGAACGCGTAAGACTTCGGCTTGAATAAGTAAGTATCGAACTAAAAATACATGTCCCACTTTACATATCTAAAAATCTATAATGGACATTAGTAGACAGTTCAGGCATACTACATAATGTAGAACGACGTTTGAAGTACATTCATATTTGAGTACATACGAAATAGACACTCATGTAAGGAGAAAAATAACTTTCCGATATCCGAAAGTAATTATTCAGGATGAACTGACTGTCGCTCAACATTCGCAAGAAAAAATAAAGAATATTAAAGAATACTATGATAAAGTATTACTATGTTGTGTGTCAGGAACCTTACAGTAGAAGCAAAGCAAAAGAGGAATGATCCAATGCTGTTATTGCAAAGAATGGACCACATGAGGTATGCACCGATCAAAATAATTTATGTTTTCCATAACTGCGATACTGAATAATGAAGAAAATCCGCTGTAATTTTTCATCACTGTGCTACTTGTTTTGCCATTTTTTCGGAACCCTCGTAAGTTTCAAATACGCATATTTGTTTTTGCTGAGTTTAATAACACCGTCTTGGTTTCCCATATACCTAACGCCTCGAATTAACAAGTTACGCTATTTGCCTACGACGAGACTGCAAAAATATTGATCTACACTTCTCGGTTGGCTCGCGGAGTGCAACAATATTGACTCGCACTACTGAATATATTCCGGAGAACTAGATAACATTGACTCGCTCTACTTGTTACTCTTCGGAGACACTAAATATTGACTTTAGCCACCGTCCGACGATGAAATTATTGTCTCTCCGTGTGCTGTGGCCCGGGACAGGACGGGGTTGGCGAGCGCGTTCGAAGAAACTGACGCAAACTACCGTGTTCATTACCGCCTGGCCTCCGGAATCATTGACCTGTACCACTAGCCTATCTTCGCGCTGCAAGAATATTGATTTACATTAGCCGCAGCCTTCCTGTAGCTGATTACATTGACTCGCGCTACTGAACATTCGCCGGCAAGCCGTTCCGATTACACCGTTTGTTCTTCTCTAAATAATCGATCCGGCTGGCGCGTTTTATCGATAGCTGCAACGAAGAACACCTCGCGTCATAGGTTTTCACTTTCATAATGTTGTCGCCGAATTAACAGGGTTTTAAATCCCATTTTTTGGTCCCATCGATTTTGATCTAATTCATATGTAAATATGTACCCACAGCTCAATTAATTTGAAAACGTAGATATTTTTCTTTATTTATTCCATTTCGTTCTTTTGTAATCATTTTATCTCATTCTTTCTGCTTTTTTGAGTTTCATTGAATCATTTTTAGAAAAGGGCGAATGTGTTTAAATTTTTTTAAATATCCAATATGCGATTTTCAAGTAGAAATTTTCAAAAGCAAAACTTTTTTGTGACATTATCGTAGACGTCATTTTTATTTGTACTATCATTTTTCATCACGGCAAGAACGATTCTAATTTCTTTGTTTTTAATCATATTCTTCAGTAAGAAGAAAGACGAAGTTCAATGTAGGCTTACGTTTGCTTCGATGCTTAAATTTGGACAAAAGAAGATTATATTTTCATTTCGGGTTAAAAAGAATTCCATTATAGCTGCAAAATTTTGCATGCAATCTCCGTCACGAAAATGACTCGGTTAAGAAGATATTACTCAATTAAATGAAGCTTTCCAGATGCGAGGGAAAAGCAGAGTGAATTTAATTTGTTAGATGGATATAGAATCACTTCATTAGAATCAGTTTATTCGTGTTTCAGTAATGTTCTTGCGGGAATACTAATATCCAGCCAGGATTTCGCAGTTGAACAACGGAATTACATTCGCCGGTAAGTCCGTAGAAATTTCTACATCGGGTGAAAAAAAAAAACGAAAGCGAAGGGCCAGCAGAATATCTTCGGAGTGTCTCGTTCGGTATGAGCGGAGTGCACTCGGTGCCAAGATCCTTTCACCGCGCGAAATTTACCGCAAACGCGTGAGCGCGCGCCGTAAGAGAACCCTCCGCGACCAGCGAACCGTGCTGACATGTTACGATGCTTCCTGTAAACAACGTCCACCGTAGCCGCAACGGCGGCCATTACCGAAGCTCGAGAATTTCGTCGTTGCCGCTGGCTTAACAATCCACGTCACCGAAACGTTTCTTTTAAACCACTTCCCGGCGACCTCCGTTCGGCCATTAAACGCATCCCGGCCCCGCCGTCGCGGCATTTCTTGCTGCCGTACCTGGTTACGACTGCTCCCCGCTTCCCTTTTTTTACATCGATTCGATTCCGTTGTCTTGCTTGCGAATCTCCTCGCGGCCTCGCAGCACTTACCTCGCGCCGCGCCAGGTGTACAAATTGAATTTTCGCCGTTTTTTATCCGCTAACGCGCGCGCTCACCGTTTTCGCCGATTTCTCGTTCGCGGTCTCCACCGCAAAACAAAACGAGTATTTGCGAGCACCGTTCTCGGATATAACTTCTTGTAGACACAGCACAGTATTACACAGAGTATTACACAGTTTTACGCTTTTGGCCCGCGTTACAGAAAATGGCAAAATTTGTTGCGTCGAACGCAATGTTCACGGCGTTGCGAAGAAACCAACAAATATTCATCAGCGCGGTTTTCGCTGTACGACCGCGTTGCAATATTTGTAAGGAATTTCGAAAAGTTTGTTACGTCCGGCGAGTTAATAAAGTTGGAATGCGATGAATAAATACAGTAGAACGAGCTTTCATATTATTTCCTGTTTTTTTGTATATTGCAACTCGTACGCAATATTTTCGATACGATTTATATGAAAAATGTTTGGCGTTTTTGTGATGGGCCGCGCAACCATTTACTGAAAGGATTCTGTTTTTCAAAAATACGATTTTCCATATATATATGCGAATAATAACATAGGAAAATCACGTAGGTATGCGTGAATATCAACGATGTATGCATACAACTCGTCATCGTCGCGTCGGTTACCAAGTTAAAGATTCTATACGATGTGCTAAAAATCGATACGTCATTTGTTTCGCATTGTCACCGCGCTGACGCGATATCTTCCAATATTTCTTCGCATTCCTTTGCTTTAAATCGATGAAACCGTGTTACTGTCGCCCTATATTCCAATAGCAACACCGGAAGTATCGACACAACTCGAGCATGCCTCCCATAACGCGTTTTACATTTTGCCTTGTTCTATGCGCTATAAAAATGAGCGTTCGATCGCGCGGAGTCTGAACGGCGCGACGCGCCGTTGCAAGCCTCCGTAGCCGATCAAACTCGTTTCCATTCTTTTTACGATGCCACTTTGTAATAAAAAAGATCGTAAAACTTCGCACTCCATAAAACAGTATTCTTCCGCAAAATTCTCGACTATGTCATTTTAATTGTATAAAATATGAAGAGAAAGAAATCAAGCGACTGTAATCGCTCGCGAGCAAATGTCATTCTTTTGTTAAAGTGTCGCATTATATAAAAAAACAATTACGATACATAAATTAATATTTTATATTAATATAATATATTTCAAAGAAACTCTTTTGAAAGGCTGAAAAACCTCGCTATGTTCTCGTTAGCAAAATCTTATGGTAGCTTTGTAAATATTTGCTGAAACGTGAATTTTTTCAAACCTCAGTTGCGTTTTCTCCCACTGGATGCAGAAAAATAAATTTGAACTGTAACCCGCAGAAAGTTTGTTGGACATGTTTGCAAAAACAAGAGCCTAAAATCCGCCTAAAATCGTATTTTTCTCCGGGTTTTGCGATCAATTTCCAAAGTGTACATACAATGCAAACACGAAACGAACGTAAATAATTGTTGTTCCTACGGCTCGTTTGCCTCGACTGGCCCCTTGCCCAAAAAGTAGTCTTGCGATACAGATTTTACGATCATATCCACTTCCGTTACACCGGTTAATAACCTGAACGAAACTTTCGTCTGGGTTCGCCTCTCCGGGCAGCAGTTAACAATACGGGGTTCGCGTTGTTGATTCTGCCGGCGGGAGCGCAGCGTGCTCGGTTCGATGTACAACATTGTCTAACGAAAAAAAGTTACGCAGCCCGGCGGAGAGGGTTCGGTAAATATTATCTGATGGAAAATAAATAATACCTGTTACTCGTTCGGGGCCGTCAGAGCAACGCGGCGAAACAGAGGGAAATTGAAACGACGATGTGTCCGGGCTCGTTCCGAACCAGTTCTGCAGGATTGCACGATCGTATTTCCGGCGTTTCATTTCACCGGGCAATACTAACTGCTCGGTGTCCCGCGGAAAGTGCTGGAAGACAGAGGAAAACGAGTGCCCGTTCCGGAACGGGGGCTCGCTTGATTGAATTGCTCGACGAAGCTAAGTAACGATTAATGGAACCGAAGTACGGCCACGCCACTTCCAAGACAAACGAACGACTTCAGCGCGAACTTCGACACGCCGTCGTGTCAAGATGAAATATCATACCGCCGATTGTTCGTGAAAAGGTGAGCCGTAACAAATTTTTGTCATCGTCCATACTTGGACGTTTGGCAGAACCGTACAATTTCTGTTTCTTTCATCGCTGGTTCTTTCAGGGTTGGGAAAAAGATTAAATTTTCTACCGTGGAATTTTGGTTTATATTTAAATAAATTGGTGTATAATGTTTTAAATTCAACAAAATGACTTTAATTTTATGGAGAGGTTAGAGACGTTAGAAAATTGTTTCTCTTAATTTTGCTATTACTTGGAATGACAAAAAAAAGATAAAAATAACTCATAATTTCTTCTTTTCACGATTTCAGTAAATTTAAAATGGTACAAGATTTAAATTTTTCTAGATTATTTTAATTCGTCCCTGTTAATCACTTTTGTCATAAATGCGTAAAATGTGCACTCCGATTGTCAGTGCATGAACATATTTAAATACTACCCAGCTCCCCTTTCCATTTATTCGAGCTTCTTTTAAATATATTTTTCAAGTTACTTCGTTCAGTCTTTTTACTACATTTAATTAAATGGCTCCCAAGGCTGAGCAATTATTTCGCGATGAACGTCTTTGATTGCTTCGCCTTTCTTACGCGAGCCGATAGCTCGGTACAAAGTCTGATCGCTATAAAACGGATAATCCTCGCGCGTATACCACAAAGGCGCGCCGCTGGTTTTGTAGTCGAGTTGCTTGTGAATCGAGATACTCTCTATGATAGTCATAGTCAATGGCTGCTTGATGTTACGTTGACGAAGTATAATTGCGACTTTGAAGGCTAGGAGAGAAACGTGGAACGGTAGCGAACGTGTTAATTAATTCTGGGCTCCTCTAATTATAGAAGCTTCCGTGAACGAAATTACTCTGCTCCTTTTACCTCGTCGAGTATTTAGCATGAACAATGCTCGCCTGAGTATTGGTAAGGCTGGCATGTTTGAGGACGCGGTTACTGGGTATTACGTAGAAACCTATTCAATTTAAGGGACCTGTGTTCCGCGGGGACCGTGTAGACACATTGTCTGACCAAATACGGGATATTCTACTTGCGCGTATGAAAACCTCGCGCGCTCCCCCTATTCACTGAATTCTCTCGCTTCGGGTTGGACACTTTTGACCATTGTCTACGGCCGGTTGCCTCGGCAAACCAGATCTTGTTGTAATCCCGTATTTATGTACACCATTTGGTTATGAATTATATATTAGACATCCGTACCGTGGCGTGGATGCGAACGATATATACCATTTAGTTCGCGAATCCTCTGCACTTACCCGCATTCTTCAGCCAGTTCTTGTTCTCATCCGTGCATAATGAGAAAATTCTCAGCCAAATTGAAACAAATGCATTGTAAACGCAACCATAACTCGTGATAAAACTGGAGTCCAGGCGTTGGTAACCCAGGACCTTTCAGCAAGCGACCCATTTAATAATTTCACGATTATATCTGTTTGTATAATAATCTTACATTTTTATATTTAAAGTTCAAACGCATAATGTAATTACTTCCTCAATAAAATGTATCTTATAATTCACAAGAAAGCTATATCAAAATGAAAATACAATTGACTCGGATCATCCTTTTTTAATAATCACGTTTTGGTTGATTTTGACTGGCAGCCAAAAAAGGTTGTCGACGCTCGCTATGGACCTTCATGGAAAATAGAATTGTTCGATGTCATGGAATTTTTCCCTGCTTTTAGTCGCTGGAATACATTGAGAATACCCAGCAGATAAGATAATTATTTAAAAATTTGTTCATCAATGAATCCATTGGAAGCTGACTAAATTTTTAACCTCCGACAAAGTTTTCTGTCAGAGTATTAAAAGCTTCCATTTTCGTTTAAAAGCTCGAGACTGAAAATTTCATTAGCTATTTTTCGAGGCAGAACAATTTTTACAGCGAGGTATAATTTCGTGAAAAATCAGCAGATCTCGACGAATAGCAGAGGGACGGCTTGATCCAATACAGTCTTCGTCGCGTCGCGAGCCCCCCTGGAAAAACACGTGCCGGATAATCCGCGAAAAATCCAATGGAATAGAATGCAGCGATAAAATATATCGAAATCAAGGCACCGGTGTCTCGTGCAACACGACGCACCCGCCGTCTCTCTCTCTCTCTCTCTCTTGCGCCTGGGTTCTCCCGCGTGATTTTATTTTTTTCGTTCCACTTTTCCCTTTTTTTTTTCAGTCGGTCGCTCGACGCGCATTTCTCTGGCGCAAAAAATTGGAGAGAGGATCTGTCGGCGACTGTCAGTCACATTTAGATTGGATTCTGAAATCCTCCGGCAGAGGAATCGACAACGGAACGCGTCGCCGTTTCTTTATTCCAGCTAGGCCTGGCTTCCGGAGTCGGGTTCGCCGGTTTTAAACGAGTCCCGTGACAATGTCTTCCTTTTCGTCGCGACTGCAGTCGGGTTTTTGATTTCTCAAAGTATCGCGCAACGTTCATCTTTTTCTCCGACGCGCGGGAAATAAAACATGGCAGGCATTGTGCCAAGAGTCTTCGAATAGTTCGCGGTAACCTTATTCTTTTGTTTTCGATAATTCGATTTTTCCGTATTTTATGAAATCTAGGATACGAGAAAAATTTGTTTCGTCAACTCAATTTTATTACTGAGCTATCTTTACGATAAATAAAAGATGTCTGCATCGATTGCATAGCAGCCAAGTGTAATTTCTTTCAATATCTTCACTATGTTATATTTCACCCATCAATTTTTAATAAATGCACAAAATCCGCAGTCTACTCATTTCACGTCCATTCTTTCGCGAACGAACGCACAAACCTCCCTTGAATCTTAAACACTTTAGCAAGAATGTTCGCACTGTTGGCCGAATAATCTGCCGATAGATCCCTGCCCAGAATACGCGACCGCATGACAGCAAAGGAAGATCATTTTACGCAACGTCCTCGAATTCGTTCGTTATTGAAGCGAGACAGCGGACGTTCGAACTTCCGCCGCGCGAAACTTCTTCACCGGATCGTTATGGTAACTCCGGCCGAACTTACAGCCATCTAAGTTTGGTTAAATACAAAATATAATGACGCCTCGGTGCAGAGTAATGGGATCGTCTACCGTGTTGCCAGCGCCTTAGTCCGTGGAAAACTTGGCCGCCTGTTCGCGGGCTGAGTTTCAATGCAAATCTTGTCGCGTACCGCCTGCTAGAATTACCTACAAGCCTTCTTTCTTCGCCGCTCTCCTTTCGCCTCTTCGGTCTCCGGAACACTGCCATGGAAATTCGTCGAGTATTCGCCTAATAAGAAACATAATGGGAAAGATTTACCTGTTTTACCACCTCTGCTAATTCCGCTTCGTCACGCGCTCAAAACTTCGTCACTTTTCATTAGATCGTCCTATTCATACGACGCTCTTGTTCGAGCAATATAGTGAATTGTTTCTGCTAATCATCCTGCGCCCCGTACACGAATTGCTTTGTTGTTCGTAAGAGAACTGCGAAATTTGTTTGCTGGGACGAAACTTGTATAGGTAGACTGAGGATTTTACGTATCCACGACAAAATGGATTTCGTTGTATCCGTTCGATTCTTTTGTTCGAAGTGGTGAATCGTCTCAAGCAATTATCTTTCATTGACCTTTTTTTATTCATTTGATTTTTCCGTATCGTTGAGGTGTAAGACCGTTCTGCTAATTATTTCTCCTCTCATCTCCCCTGTTCTTTGAAACATCATGCATTCGTGGGAGATATTATGAGTACAAGGTATGTGTAAGAAATGTGAATTTAGAATATAGATTTAACGCATTAATGATAACAATTAATTTGTAATAAATTAATATGTATTACATATTTTACGCATCTTTGAGGAAAATAAATGAGTAGACCGGAGATGTTGCGCTTTCATGACAAAGATGAGCAAATGAAACACGAAATGGTGAAAACACCAAAGGAATTGCAACCATTGTCTTATTAACATCTACCATTTAAATTTTCCGAGGAGAAAAATAATTGAATAATTTTCGACGCATTTGCCGCCCGTTTCTCATCACTTATATATCCGGCTTCTCCGTTCCACAAACAAATGCTCGTTAAAGTGAAATTATTAACTACTATGTTATCGCCATTACTGAACGCGCCGGTGAAGGAAAGCGAGCAAACTTCCGTGGCAGCGACGAGGGACATTTCGCGGTGCTTTTGACTCGCGATCGCGGCCCCAGCGCGGCAGTGGCTTTCAGTTTCGAATAAAGCTGCGACGACGATTCGGTGCAGGTACAGCGTCGGCCGGCGTCGTCGCGCGGCGACGGGGTGTGCAGTAGTTTGTCGTCGTTAGGTTGGTGTAACGCAATTGCGTCCGATGCCGCGCCGAGCTAAAAAGTTTTGAGGGCAACCGGTTCGTCGGCGGGGGACGGTTTGCGTTGGAATTACTACCGCGTAATTGCTCCCCGAGAGACCAATAAACGAGCGTGCTCCCGGCGCGGTGTACGCCGCGGAACCGATTCGGCCATGGTCCCGGGGACGTTCGTGTGCACGCTCGTGCGCCGTGCGTGCCCTACGGGGAGCGGCGTCGAAATATCGGCGGCGAATCATTAACGAGGAAACTATGCGCGTTTCCGAAGCGGTGACCGACCGACGCTCGGGCACGGCTCGCTGGAAATTAATCGGCGACCGACGGGGGTCGGCGGGGGGGACGACGGGCTTGTAATCGCGCGTTCGCCGCTCTCCCGGCCTGTTTGCTTTTTCATTGTCTCCTCCTGAGTTTTTCGGAACAATGGCGCCGCGCGTTTTCCGAGCTCTTTCCTTCCCATTTCGCCGAACAATGCCAGAAACGCTTGTCCCGCTCTATCTTCTCCACCCGCCTCGCCCCCACCCCTCTCCCTCGTTCCCACCCTCCAGTTCAATAGACGGAACAATGCGAAGCACCTGCTCTTTAACCTGTTCGAGTAAAAATACGGGAGGATATAAAAAGGCGAATCCGGCTCGCGTGACGGGCAAACCTTTTTTTCGAACGGGACCCTGCGGCGAGACCGAATAATACGATTTTTCTCTCGAGGAGAAGGAAGAAAAAGGACGACACCGCCGCGGGAGAACCTCGACGGTGTTTCCTTTCTGGCGGTTTCCATTCGCCACGGGCGTAGAGAGCCCGTGTCGCGAGCAGAGATCTTCCCAAGTTTCTTCCCCGCGGAAAGACTGGCTAAAAACGGTTCGAGAACTCGCGTGGGGGGGAGGGGGGCGGCCGGCCGGCGAACAAAGGCCCCCGCCGGAAGAATGGCTGCGTCGAGTGGAGGCTCGCGCGGCGCCGCGAGCGGACTTCGCGCTCGAGACAAACGCGGTCGGTTTGTGCCGCGCGGCGTTTATTAAAATTATAAATTAAAGCGAGCCGGCCGCCTTTTCGCCTCGTTATTCGGGTGTCAGGCGGTGCGCTAAGATCCTTTGTGGATCGCGCCGCCACGGCGAACCCTTTGAAATCGCTCGCAGAGGGAAATTCATCTTACCTCTTACGGTCGGAGCACGCGAGTCGGGGCATCCGACGTTGCAGCGGCCGTGGCTTAATAGAATTTATATTTCATGAATAACTCGATACATCGACCTACCGATACACAGCTGAGCTCATGAATATCGCGCCGGTCCGTAATCCGCAGCCCGCGCCCGTTTAGTCGCAAAACGAAGAAAACGACCGCGTCCGAACGACGATGATAATATTATACGCCTCCGGAGCGGAGAGGGTTCTACGATCGCGAGGCTATCCGCCAATACGGAATTTTAACGAGCCAGATCTGTGCCGATCCTCTCTGTTTCGACTGTGTTTGCTATTGCATTATACGGTGATGTGCGAAATTGAAGCCGAATGCTTGGAGGCGATGGAATAGCGGCGGTCTTCGGCAATGGAATCATGCGAATGCCTCGCAGCGAATCCTCAGTTTTCGAACTACCACGTGTATCTTCAATATTTTTTAGTAAAATTACAAGTTCGTAGCTTCCAAATTTCGTCTATTTAACCCCTTGCCGTACTTTAACGAGTCAGTCTCGTGACGGAGATTTCTAACAATAAGCTGTTAAGTATTAATGTTCGACCATTCCTTTAACTCTTTAAGGCCCAGGATTTCAGGAAATAAATAGACTCATGTGGCACAGAAATTTTTTTACGTTTTTAATTATACAAAATTGTAATCTTTTTATTGAAAGCATATAAAAACATAAATAAATAATAATTCAATTGAATTTGTAGAATGAGAGTGAAATTTATAAATTTATAGAATGAGAGTTAAATAGTCTCATCATGCATTACTGTACGTTAAAAAGGTGGGACATTTTTAATCCCACTGTGCCCCGAAGAGTTAAGAAGAAATAAAATTTTATTCTCCTGTTACCAATATTTAAACATTCGACTAGACGTAAGCTCGCAATGATTATAAAATTCCATTTTCTTCGCAGAAATTAGTGCGACCGAAAATATTCTAATCGTAATAATTGTAAAGAAAATGGTACGGCAAGGGATTTAATCTGTGGGCTAGGGAGCAGAATAGTCGACTATGAATTCTGAGGCTCTGAGCGAAGCATAAAAGGTGTAAAAAGTGTTATATCCTTGCGAACAAAGAACCTAAAATTATCTATCTAGTCTAATTTTAAAGCATGACGCCTCAACTTTATATCAGCATAGTTCCATGATTTTAAGTTCATTTCTTTCCAAGTTAATTTTACAGCGCGCAGGCGTTAGGAGAGCGACAACATTTTTACCTTTGCGACAAATATAAATATTCAAACCTCTCCATGGATTTTTAAAAATTTGATAAGGGAGCTTATTCCTTTCCATTCCCGGCGATGGTTTTATAATTTTTGTAAGTTGACAATTTATAGGCGAAACCGTTGTAACGAATTGTTCGACAGGAACAGATTAAAAAAGAATTTTAAGATTCCTCTCAGTGCGACACAGTCATAAAACATCCAATTAGCAGGCTTCCGGAGACTGAAATGTTCTGGTAAATAACAAGGATTAATGTGGGTTTAAACTAAACGTTTTACTGTACGGCTTCCGCGCGTTTTGCACAGGGACGCCCCGAGGGGAAGATATTTTTTGTTTCGTTCGCGTTGTTAAACTCGCCGAAAGGAAAGCGGTAAACGAGTTCTTAAATCGAAAAAAGATTAGGCGCGGGGAAACGGGACGGAACGACCGGCTGCAGATGCGTTTCCAATAGCGGCGACACGATAAATTGTCATAACGTCGGCTTTAATAATCGGAAGCTACTTAATTCGCGGAATCAGGTCATGGGTGTCAGGGCAATTGCATCGGCGCGCGCGTTAGACTGCGACCTTATTAATGTATATTGCCAGCGTGTGTACCGGGAGCGTGATAAAGACAGAGAAAGAGGGGGGCCCCCTCCGGCCAACGGTAGACCACGGCGAATGAATTTTTGTATCCAGTTAAAAATTTTTAACGAATTCGGCCGTTTCCGGCGAACCTTCCTTAATTAATCCCACCGCGCCACGGCCGCGCCGTGATTCACATTAACGAGACTAGTCGAAGAATATTTTTAATCCTATGTGCGGTTCCCTGCGTGCCGCGCGTATTCCACGCTGCATACACTTGTTTATGGGTTTTTTCTTCCGCTGCACCTGCGTATCTCCACCAATTACTGAATATATCTCGCCAATAATCCTATGACGAACTCTGAGAAAGGTAGCTTTGGAACAGCTACAGCATTATCGTTATTCCGTCGGTTTTGTTGCTTAATAATTGCATTCGAACATATCACATACGTCGTCGTATTTGCGATACGTCATCCTTGCATACACGATCGCAAATAAAGGATTACTAACAAACACATATAACAATTATTAAGCAAAGCAAATATACGAAGAAGGTTTTTATTTTAGGAAAATAGAATTTCTTATTTATCCGAGGAATAAGAGATTATTAAACAAAATGGAGATTAATCTCGTTTAAATAAGGTTTTCGTCTGAATTTCGTATCCTATCATATCCAATAGTGTTAAGCAATAGTATTGATCACAATTGGAAAAAGACCAGATTGTAGATCTTTATTCAAAGTAGAAATTGTCAAAAACAATTGTAAAAAACATAAATTAGATATAAATGTCTTTTCTGTTTTATAATAACGATAATAAGTAATTCATAAATTCATAATTCCTTCTAATATCGTTACAATTTTCTGTTCACACTGATTTTATGTACAAATTCACAAAATCCGCAATCTATTTATTACTGACAGTGGATAATTTGATGTAATTCGTTTACCATTTTAATAAGTTTAATAACGTATCAAAAATAACGTAACAGTATTCTTAAAGCTTTTCAATCTCTCCACTGTTTTACGCTCCAGCTGCGTATTTTCATCATGAACGCGTAAAATCCGCAGTCTAGTTATTACATATAACACAGAGGTGGTGCCATTGATGTCAAAGGAAAGCCAGCCTTAGCGTTACTTTTGCCTAAGCCTCAATTCCACGCGAGACCCAGGACAAGCCACATGCAAGCAAGTACGATATGCAGAAGGGAGCGCAAAAGGTTACTGCAAAGCCAAGTCGTGCTCCTTGACCGCGAGGTCGAAGCTGACTCTACACACACACACACACACAGTATATAATACTGTTGCGGATAATTGCATAATTCTTGAGTGGGTTAGCGTGTGACGAAAACCGGGGCTGTAATAAATCTAGCCGGTATCGTGTCCCGGCCATCGGGAGGGGGCCCGGGAGTTCCGTCAGCGAAAGCAGCTTTTAATGGCGCGAAACCGCGGAAGTTGAATCGTAAATTCGGCCGGATGGTAGGCGAGCAGAGGCGAGCGTATCTCTGGCCGCTGCGAAGCCGAACTTTGACCACCCTAATACACCGGCGCGGGGGCGAGGGTGCCGCTTGGGACAAGGAGGCACGCATCGCGGCGATAGAGGGACAAGGACTCGACGTGTCCCATGGCCTACATACGGCCCGTTTCCCACCGCAAATGCAATCGGCGGCGTCGCCACCGATGCGTACGGTCATCGCATTGTACACGCTGGGATACTCTTCGCTCGGATCAGGCCTGTGAACGACACGCCGAGGAACGCTTCGGGGCTGATTTAATCACAGGAGATCCCCGCGATAGAGGATCGATTCCGTCGTGGATGCGGCAACGGTGCTCGGAACAGGTAAAAATTGTTGCTAGTAGGGTACGGAAAGGTTCGCGTATCTTGCTCCATTTTGTAACCGAGAATGGGAGAGTTGGTTGAGAGGGGGAAAGGTCATTGACAATGATGATCATGTTATTGATCTACTTAATGCCTTCGCTGCGATGTCATTCGTATTATATCGGGTGATGGAGTTGTTTGTCCCTTGAAATGAATCTTTGCGTTTATATAGAATGTCACGTGAATATAAATTTTGTCCTGTATGTCTTTGTTAACTTTGTTGTATAGCGAGTTACTTTATTAACGCGCTGCATTTGTACACATCTATAACAATTCGTCTTAATTCGAAATCGAGCACGAATAGAACGTACGTTTATATGCATCTTTTTTTATTGAATTCATATGTAGAATTTATTACAACAACGAAGCCCTGGTTAAAAAAAATGTTCTACTTTTATTTCTCTCTTTGTCACGTAGAATCACCCTTCATTCAATCGCACTACAAATTCCTGCTTATCTTCTACATAATAAAAAGACAAAAGTATCTTTCTGTTAATACTGTTCACTGTATCGTAAACATACAGTTTCATGTTTCACGCATAAGGTCCAATGGTAAATGCATAAAATTCGCAATCTAATTTCATTGATGTATACTCATCGATCGTGGGCTGCAATCAAGATAAAAGGGTAGTACCGAGAAGTACTATGTACGGGATAATAAATTAACGAATGGATTTTACACATTCCCAGTTAAACGAAATGATTTCTGAACGAATATTTAAATCCAAGCTCTTGTTTGATGTTATGAATTCTCTCTATAATTAATTGAAATTAATTGAGATTGCTTATTTGAATGGCAAATGTGTTCGTGTTGAAATTATCGACCCGACCGAAACAATTAATTTCACATTGCGGCTTCTATTATCGCGGAGACAATTATTATCAAATTTAATTATCAAAGGACGGGGCATTAAAACGAGAAAAAGAACTGGATGGCGTGGTCGCGTTACGGTCGCTTGGAAAATGTAGCGATAAACCCACGGTTTATGTCTTCCGCCTATCCGCGTCAATAGGGGGGCTTCTTACCGTCGGCTGATTGTGTGCCACAAACATCGCGTGTATCTATTCGCATAAGCGTATCGTGGATGCCTTAGTGGCAACCAGTTGCACACGCTTATATGGACAGAGGAATTCCCGTGCTCTCGTCCGTGCTAAGCTACACGCGATAACCTCCGACATGCGATACCCAATAATCGCGACTAAGCGAGGCTTCCTTGTTTAATATTTGTCAGAAACGTGCGATTATTATACAGTCAGTCCCATGAATATTCGTACTCTGATTGTTTATAAGAGAAATTCGTTGAAATCAAGGGACGCATGTATGATTTTGCAATAAACTTTTTATTATGAATGAACACATGTATAAAGTTTATTTATACCAAATTGTAACAAAATTGATTAACTGATAACAAAAATATATTGATTTTACTCCTCGTAGTACGTGATAACAGTCCACAAAAGTATTCGTACCAGTATAGATTTTGTCAAAAAATCGCACACTAGAGTAGCTTTTTCACTTTATATTAATTTTTCAGTAATTAGCGGGTCCACCTTTATGCCTTATTATGTCGTTTAATCGATTTGGCATACTTTCTACAAGTTTTAATGTGATATTTGGTTCAATACCATTCCAAACTTCCAAAATTTTGTTTTTCAGCATTTGTTTATTGAGAATTTCATGCTCGTGTAGTCTTTTATCTATTTCCGCCCATAAATTTTCTATAGGATTTGTATCTGGACTCTGATGAGGTGTATGTAAAAAATGGGGAACGTGGTAATGTATCCACTCACGAACAATCTGAGCAGTATGCTTCGGGTCGTTGACGTGTTGAAAATAGTAGTCATCTTTCAGACCAATCTTAATCGCACTTGAGTGCAGATTTTCCTCGAGTATATTTTCATACTTTATCTTATCCAAAATTCCATCGATAAAGACAAGGTTGCCCATACTGGATGTCGCCATACAGCCCCACACCATCACGGAGCTTCCGCCTTGATTTATGGTTGGTTGTACATTTTTTAATTCTAGTTCTGTATTAGGCTTTCTCCAAACTTTTCCTCTTCCGTCATATCCAAAATTATTAAATAAGATAATAAAAAGTTTATTGCAAAATTTTACATGCGTCCCATGATTTCAACAGATTTCTCTTATAAGCAATGAGGGTACGAATACTTATGGGTCTGACTGTACTTTAACTTGTAGTGTTGTCAAGAGTGGCTAAGAAGAGCGCGTAGAAATAACGAAATAGTCGCAACGAGATGGATACCATAAAAAATTCATTTTCAATATCACGAACTAGGTCATATCAATTTTAACAGAAAAACATTTTAAAAATACAGAAAATCTCACAGATTAATAATTCAATTAATGAAAGCGAAACTACGAAGTTCATCGGTATGATCGCTTCGTTAACTCATTCCGATTGTACCGATTGTGGTAAACTTTGGTTCACGCAGAATAGAAATTAATTGTCAAAAATCTGCCCAGGTTTGAAACGCGAATAATAAAAATCGAGATAATTAGATGTTAATGTTCGAACCACGAATTACATTTACGGTATCCTCAAATCCAAGCTTCGTCGACGATGGAGTACGTGTCCAGCTGAGATCACCGTACGCGTTGCTCCATCGTGTTCCTCTTCACGAGTGGTTAATCTCTAGTAGAATTTTAGCGGCACGTAATTACTCAAACGACACCGTAAGCAATTGTAATATATGTAGCCTGAGAAGATTAAGAGACTATTAGAGCCGTTGAATAATGTGTTCCACTATTCATTTAAATCTTTTCGGATCCAATCAATTTTTCCATAGTCTGGTTCTCAGTTTACGGTATTCTCTAGTTTGGAGTCACAATTTCTGTAATCTAAGTTTTTGAAACTGTGGGTTTTTATACAAATTTTTCAAATTAATAAAAAGTAGAAATAAAGTGGAAAGGCATTGCATCTTTGAACATTTAAAATTCTACTCAAGTAAATTTTCTTTTTTCTCTCTTGAATAAATTCTATTTAAAGAAATTTTAATGAGATCATACTGAATGAGATCACACTTTAATGAGAAAAATACTATTTTTTAGAATTTCCTAATGAGACAAAATTGTCGATCAAAAATATACAATTTAAAAGAAATTCTCTAGTTCTCCAGATATATTTTTTTAGATATCTACTCCTTTGAGGGCTGTTATGGTTCATCGTAGATAAAAAAATACATGTAAAATATTTGTCAACGAACATTTCTTACATCATCGCAAACACATAAAGACCGTAGTTTAGTTTACTGAGAAATGAAGGCAGCGAGGTTTGAAATACTCCGAGATGTACAATCGTGCCGTCTCCGAAGAATATGCCGCGGTACTTAATATAGTGTAGAGCGATGTCTCGAAGCGGATTTAGATCCACTTAATTTAGGATTGGATGGAATCTCCGAGCAAATAAGAATACGGTCGGAGTACTTTACGAGCGACTAATAAATCAAGTTAAAGTGCTGACGCGGACGAGTTTTCTCGTCGCCGACGGACGCCGCCGGGATCGTATTGAACGACAGTAATGCCGACATATTGCGCGAACGGAACCGGGGCGAAGTGGGTCGGCCGACGGGTCTCCGTGGAAATGCATTTTCACCGTGACGTCACCTGTGCCAGACGTCGTTGTTGTAGCCGTTGTCACCGGCGCGTTTCGACGTTTAACGATCGCGGGAGCACACGGGAAACGCGCGCGTCTTACGCGGATTGCTTCCGCCGGGATTTGAGAACGGGCCACGAGATTACTGTGTGCGGTTCCTTTGATTACAGTTGTTCCCCTAATCTGCGGATAATTGAACGTCGCTCGTTGACGGCTAAGATAAGTCTCCGCGAAGAAAATGATCCTCTTGCGCGACCACGGGAATCGTTCCGTGGTTGCGAAATCGTACGACCCAACCATGAGAAATGTTTCCGGAACTTGCCGGCTCGACGAAGGATCGACAGTCCTGAATTTTAACCTATCGCCGTGCCATTTTCAATTATTAGCTGCACAGATCAAATCTTTCGAAGTTTTCCTGTTATAATAATATTTTAGGAAAAAAGGGAACTATACGTTTAGCGTATGCCAGGATTTACTTAAAAATGACAAGATTTAATTAATTTGGACTTTGCATCGTTTTCATTGTAATGCGAGCTTGAGTGAAAGATTTATTCAGTCGTTTCTTCATAAAAAGTTTTCATAGTTCAAACAATCTCTAAATAAGAATATGAGACTGGTCATTTCGACCGACATGGTAGGTTTAGCGTTAAATATTGATAAGGTGAGAGCAGTACTTCTTTCATAGTTTTAATAAATGAGGTAGGGTGCCGCTGTATTAAAAAAGTATGGAAAAAGAAGTGTTATGTATAAATTAATAATTAATCTTTTTTACAACGTTTGCCTATTAACATGTAAAATTCATGGAGGAGTATTACAGTTTTCATAACACTCTCCTCTTTCTATACATTTTTAATGCGAAAATTGTAGCAAGCACGATAATTGGGACATCTCCCTACTAGATCTATCTTACTAGAAATCTCCGTCGTGACTAGTGGCAATTATGTATTTACGTTCTTGTCGCACATGGAAGTCACTTCGTTAATTACTTTCTGCATGAAATCAGAGCATTATGCACATCTTGAGCATACAAGTGAATATTAATCATTACACTGCGAGTTTTATATATTTGTGTTGAGACGGTGAAATTTAGAATGGTAAAGGAATTAAAAGATATTAAGAAAGTTGACGTATTAATTTGAATTTATTGAAATTATTTAAAAAATAAACGTATTTTATATTATTAAAAATAAACTCTACTATTAATCTCTGCAGGGATACTGTCACGTATGTATACGTTTAGTTTTCTTAAAATTATGATTGTTCCAAGCGTGAAGAAAATGAGAATCAATTAAATAGATCGTTCTATTTTCTATTATTCGTTCTATTTCTTATTATTCTGCAGAGGTTAACTATTCTTAATTACATCGAGAATATTTACGCAAAATAAAAGTAGTCTTAATTGCAAGACATAATAGCCACGTGAACAATTTTTCCTAAGATAAACGTAACTGTCCAAAAATAATGAAACAGTAATTTTAAATTAAACGAGTTTTACCGTTTCATGAGTTCAGAATAGTCGCAGTTCACTCACGACGGACAGTTCGCATTTTCGTTCTCCGCATTTAGCTCGGCAGAAAAATCTTTTACGAGTCGGTTACCGCGGTAATGATCGAATACCGGGTTCCCCGTCGAGCGATGTAATCCGTCGAACATTTCACGAGCACGACCGTTTCCAGCAGCGATCAATCGATTGGCCCCACCGGCAGCGAAACAATTACGATCGCGCAACGAGACAATCGAAGGGACGTGGATCTATTAATTCCACGGTGTCGGGGAAGAAATGACAAACGTTTCTTTTATCGGGCGAAGTCGAAGCGGGCGCGCGGCACAATTACGGCACGATTAATCAGCGTGAATAATTATCGGCGGGGCCACGGCGGATTTAGACGGGAACTCCGGGTTCCCGGGACGTATGAAAAATTAATCGTTTCGGGGCGTTCCGATTCCGTGACTGTACACGGGGAGGGGGTGTACACGAGTGAGAAACGTTCCAGCTACCCTCTAGTCTTTAATCTTTTGAGAGCCGGCCCTGTTCGCATTCCGTGCCCGAAAGTTCCAGCGCGCGCACCGGGCGCACCGGAGTTTAAAAACTGTTGGCATGCTCCGATTCTACCGCGGAGCATTGTTCGCATTATTATCTGACGCAATCTGCCCGGTCTGCAACCTTCGTTTCTATAATCTTCTCGGCGGTAGGAGAGATAATAACTGCATAGAACCACGGTTCCGCCAACGAAATTTTCCGAAACAAGTTTTTTCACGGGTGTTTCGAAATAAGATTAGGATTGCAGTTGTTTCGGTAGAACAATGCCGTGTGCAGTGTCAGACTTCGTTAATTGTACAGGAAATATTTTTAATATGTAAATATATAACAATAATTCAAATTCAGATTTTATGCATGTGTTGTAAAGGCGAATATGTGATATTTTAAATTATAGTAAGATTGAAAGAAGAATAATTACAGAAAATAATTAAAACAAGCCACTACGATGACTTCTTTTTATTGAACACAATTGAATAGATCTCTTAATTTACATACATAATTGTCGTTCTTATAAAACACAATACGTCAATTATAATTTGAGCTCGGTAGGTTTATCGTTAAAGTGAAATATCAAATGTGTATTATAACATCTTCAACGTTGATAAACAAATACAGGGAAAAGTCGAACTCGCGCAACTTGCATTTATCGTAATTCGATTCGGAAGAATCGAACGCGCGTTCACGCTTGAAATTTCCATCGAGGCTGAAAGTTTACGCGACATCGTCACCGGGATATCGCAAAAAGAGAGGCATTGATCGAAGTATAGCAATTCTATTAGTCGGGGCGTGATCGGTGTTCGAAGCATCGGGCGTCAGCCACGCATGAATATCAATCGACCACTTGTTTCATCGCGCGGCGCAAGTAAATCCAACGTTCGCGGTAGGGTGTGTCATTATCGATCATAAAACGATGGCAGCCGGGCCGAACAAATCCAAGTGGGAAAGCCAGCTACTTAACGTGCCATCGTGTCACGGAATCACACGGCTGATTTGCATTTACGACGATTTTCGTAGACGCGTTTCGCGTCGAGACGATCGTAAAACCGGCGAACTTTCATAACCCGGGCGAACGGGGATGTTCCGCCGAAAATATCGCCGGCGAATTGGCCAGCGATTCCCCGCAACTTTCTTCATAAAGTCGCCGCCCGCGGCCCCTCCCCCCTCGGATCTCGTCAGACAACGAACCGGAGGAACTTTCGTGTACCGAGTGCAGGAATCGTTGCTCGGCGAACGTCACCGCGCCAGATACGATCCATTAATGACGCGCGAACGAGGAAGAAACGCCGGGTGGAAAAAAAAGAGGCAGAACCGGGTTCGGTTTTTCGGTGACGAGAGACCGGAGAATTTTCCACACGGAGATAGATTTTGCAGCGGCTGAATATTTATAACGACGCGACCCCTCGTTATGGCGTCCCGGAATTTCGCGACCCGGTTTTGTATGCAAACTTGAACCGCTGCGGAGCTATTCCCGCCGGTTGCTCCCCGAGCGATAATCGAGCGCAATTAAAACCCAATGTTATGAATGATACGTCGACCCGTGCCACGAGCGTTCAAGGAGTACGCCCGTCGAACGTTTTGTAGCTTTTCGATTCCCGAAACTATCGATTTTTAACATACGAATATGCATGCTATTAATTCATCAAAAGTTCTGTGTATTTTTTCTACAACGCGCAAAGTTCATTTTTATTCGTTTGGAAATTTGTTGATTGCCCTCGCACAAAATTCTGCACTCAAAAATGTATATTTTCATTCCGACAAAAGCATAAATACGTAAAAGTGAAATTAAATACGGAGATAAGCCTGGACACGTGTAATCAAGATACTAATATAGACACAAATCAGCACAGGAATTTGAATATCTATATCTCTCGCGTAACAATAAACCAAGTACATTATATGTGTCAAAGCGTTCGGTATTCTATATTTTTCTGAAATATCATTCGCATTTTTAGCGGATTTTTCATTTTTATTACACGAGCGAATAATTCTCTCGACAATCACCGTCGACTATTTTCTGCCTGTGCTCAATGGAATATTCAGCTTCGAAAACCTGCAAAAATCGATGTAAAATATCTTGTGTAAAATGTAAAATATTTTCTTTCCGAGACTGTTGAATGTACAGAGACAATATTCCGATATTTGTTTCTTTTACCTGACGAAACGTTATGCTTCCTCTCTTATGTAGTTTCCGAATTACTTTCTATAAATTAATTGTTTCTTTTTATCTTAATTAAGGAATATATAATTCTTAGAAACATTTATAAAATTTGTAAATTTCTTATAGCCTTTAAGTGATACTTTAATAAACATTATTTTATTTTCAAGTACTTTTATTTTCATAAAAAGGAATAAAGTAATTTCGGTCAGCTTTAAGGGCCAAAATGTTCGCCTGCGCAGGTATTCGAATGATAATTGAACGTCGAGTCTGCCTCTGTTTACCAAACCGAAGCTTTCTTCGTCGTTTTGGCAAACGCTTCTTGTCGGATGCGCCACGGTGTCCCCCGGTCGCGATGTGACAAGTATGCATCGCTTGCCACTTGCCAGCAATTCGCCCGCCCTTAGACGTTCGCGGCAAGTGATAATTAATTTACATCCGCGGCCCCAGGGCGGGATGCTTCGCGGAACTAATGAATGTTAATACATTCAGCGCCCTGCAATATTGCTAAGTTCGCGTGTTTACGGTTTACGGTGCGAAACACTTCGCTCTCCGCGAGCAAGTTTCCGTCTATCGGCTGGCCCGCCCGCGCGCGCCAATTAATTAGTGCTTTGTGCTTGCTTTGAAAAAAAAAACGCGCATCCTGCCGTTGCGGAACATCAGGCACGAGATGAATACAGTTCGCGGGGAACGTAATGGCGGAACAATCGAGTCGATTCACCTCCTCATGGTTCGTCGTCGTAAATTTCTTTTTTTTTTTTGTTCGCGCCGTATTTCACGTAACGCGCCACATCCGTTTAGCGCGTATAATACTTGTCGTGATTCGTCGCGATTCGCCAGCGCACACCGGCGAGATCGGACGACCGAATTAATTCTCGACTGTTAAACAAGGTGCGCGCGTGCCCGCCGACGCAGCCATCGACGCGCAAAAATATACCGTGGCCGCGTTGAAAAATTGCCGCGCCGAATGAAACACGGCAGATCTTTCTGGCCACGCTTTATATTCAATGTTTATTGAACGAATGACGCGGAATAGCTTCTACCGCGGCTATTGTTACTGGTTTTCGAATAATATTAGTCGGGTTAATGCATTTAGCCACTTTCGTGTCACGTCGATCGCGAAAAGTGAGGGTTTTCTCGATACCAACCGCCCGCTGTTTTCGATGGTAAACCAATTTGATTGTTGTGCGTGTTGCACAGCATTTATGATTCCGAAAATATTTCTTTAGACAATTGTTGCACAAATTCGCCCCTCTGAACAAAAAAGTATAAAGTAGCCAATTCGTGGACTTCTTTGTACGTGGGTACGTGAGTTGTACATAGTGACTTATATAGTGTAATATAATTAATATAATATACAACAATATATAATATATAATATAATTTATTTTATACGATTATATGTGCGTTGTATATATTTACTTATATATTGTAATATAATTAATACAATACATGATATAATATACTATATATAAATATAATATAATTTACTTTATACGATTGCAATTGCATAACAAAATATCCGAATATTAGATTTCCGCGCAAGTAATTTGTGAACAAACATAATAATTTCTAATTAATATACTTCAATCAATTAACTCTCTCTTTTGGTGCAAAAGGATTACTGTCTTTACATTTTTCGACAAAGTATGGCTCGTTTTCGGTGCCATAATATTTCACGGATAATACACGCGCCCGGAGGAAAGGAGTAGTTAATTACCCGCGCACCTGTCTTCAAAGTACACGGATTAAAACACGGATTTATTAATTACACGTGGCATGATACGTGCGACCTCAATGCACGTTGAAGTCGCGATCTCTAGTACAAAGCAGAAGCAAATATGAATGGTCGTTTGTAAAAGGAAGGGTTTACTTTTAAATAGAATATGCACTTTGAACCCGCCCCTTTCTTGATGCACGTAGTAAAAACCGTACAGAGTTTCTATAAACGCCAGCGATTTTTACGAGACGTTACAAACCGCCCCGATTCCCGGCAGTTCCCGGTGTTAAAAATCGTTTCGATGTTCTCCGTGCCCCGTGGATAACACGAAGTAATAAAATAAAACCGTAGCGAGGAGAAGAGCTACTAAATCAAACACGAAACGGCGAACAATGTAACGTATTCACGGGAAGACAAGTCATAACTCAAGGAGAGCGCTGCTGCGCCTTCGCGCGGGCGTCGAAGAATTGATGAAAACGCGGTAAAAAAAAAAGGAAGACAGTAAAATGTCGAAGCACGGGGATGAAGGTAGCTCGAGCCTTGAATTATTAACACCGTCTAAATTGTTAAGCATCGAGTCGGTGCGAGGTGCGCTGCAATCGGTCAAAGGCTCATCAAAAAGTCAGCGTAACACTTCGGGGGAGGATGTTCCGGAACGAATAGCCGTTACCGAGGCGTCGAACGTTTTAATAAAAGGAATACGTCGGAGATCGTGGCAGGGTGGTATCGAGAATCCTCGAGGCCCGTGAAAAGCCGACGGAGATGGCAGGTGCGACGGTACGCGCGTCGTAATTCGAAACTCTCGCCTCGAACCCGGTTTTTCCTCGAGGGGCCAGAGCCTAGAAAGCTGGGAGCACGACGCCGGGTGCTCATCCGTTGTTACGTTCGCCGGCGAACTTTTTTGCCACGGCATCCGCCATGGAACCGACGTTCCGTGGATTTTGCCAGTCGCCCGGGCAAGATTTCGGCTTTGCCGAGCACATCCGCTTTCTCCATTCCGTTCCACTCCGGGGACAGCGATCGCGATATCGTCGGATTATGATCGTGTGCGGCATGATGCCGCGAGTCGTGTACGTGCATCGGCCGGGGGCCACACGGTCGTCGTCGTCGTCGTCCTCGTCGGCCATGATTCATTTGTATTCCGCCGGCTGTCCGCCACCAGGAAAAACCACGGTCGAAAAGCCCGCGCGCGGCCGCGGTTTGATCTCCCGCGGCCGCAGAAATAACACCGGCCGAGGAAAAAACCGGATAGAAAAACGAGCAACGCCCAGGAAATGAAGTTCCACGGACCGCCGAGAGACTCGGAAAAATCTGTCTCGATTCCGCAGCTACGTCTCAGAACCACGAACAATCTGTGCGGGAAAAGTGCTGCACGTTTCCACTCAAACTATATTCGTTCTCGGAACACATTTGTCATGCGGATGCTTATAGAAATTTCCATCGTGGTGCTTCTTTTTATGGAAAGAAAGTAGGTCTTATGGAGGCACGAAGATTCAGAGTTTTCTTTATAAATTGCATTGTTATTTGTCAAGCGTCGAACACAGTTTCTTTGTGATAAATATGTGCTTTATAAATGATGAAGAAGTCTAAATAGATAGCTAATATTTCTCTGATCAATTTAATTAGTAACAACTTAAGTTATAAGAGATTTCGCGTTTTGTGAAAATATTAATATGACACGATTGGTTGAACCGAAGCGTACAAATCATAGGTCTTTTGTGCGAACAACTCTGAAGACAATGCGAGCATGCCGACTGCAAAATGAAAACGATAAAGAAGTTAAAGTAACAATCAATTCTTAACTTCGTTACTATTCATTTAATATTCATTTAAAACAATCAGCAATGAACAGCTCGCAACTAAATCCTACCAGATGTCCTACCACTATCAGTACATTTCGCCGGTAATGGTCGAAGGTTTTTCTCGGCAGCGCGTGTCAGCAGAGGAGAGCTTGTTCGACGCTAAGCTTTCAAAATTCTCCGAACGGGTGCGACGTTCTGCACATATTTCAAGCACCCCCGCTGATCCGTGAGAGCGATGATGCACACGGGTTATCGATCGGCGATCGAGAAATTGGACGGACGCGAGGGGGGTGAAGGCGGGCGACGGGACGCGACGAGATCGTGCCCGAAAAAAGAAGAGAATATCTTTAAGAGCTCCTCGGAGCCAAGAAAGGAAATACCCTCTTTCCCGTGGCGGCTCCGCCGCGCCGCCTCGTTCCTTTCCTCGTCGATAGTTAAAAGCTCGCGAGAGGCCGACACGTCAGACACGCGTGGGCTCGAAAAGGGAGAAACACAGGGAAGGGACAGATTTTCCTGCCACACGAGTAACTCTATACGAGTCGAAAGTTTCCCCGCTGAAAGCCCCTCGGTGAGCTATGAAACATTTTCCAGGCGAGCTGGGAAGCACCGGGGCTTTTAGCTTCGGGTTTCTCGTCGGTTTCGAGCTCAACTTTTCACCGCAGACGTACGCGACGGGAAGGGGATACGACAGCCAAGGGCTTCCAGTTTAGATATTACGCGAAAAAGATTGTCCCGTGTTTGGATACGTTATCGCCGACGGAAAGTTCGTTTTCCGCGACGATTGCGTCCCCCTTTCTCTCCGGGTCGTAGTACTCGAATTTCGGCGCGGTCGATTTGGAACAGTCGCACGAGAACACCGCTGTACGATCGCTGGGGAAACGCGGGCCGTTTTTAGGAATTTATCGGAGAAAACTAGATCGCGTACAGCTGAGAACCTTCTCGCAATATATTCCGGTAACATTTGATAAGGTAGACGAATTTTTATTGCGGAACACGCGAATACTAGACCCAAAGTGAACCCTAAACTTAACGAGATTGGTGTACGTTGCCTCGTGAAAGTGAGAAGATCGAATTAGTTTCTAGTTTGTAAAGTTTTTTAACACATTACCGATGGAAAACGACGATTCTCGTTCTATTCTACGCATTATATCATATATTTGCTAATATTTTTCTAACAGTTAAATACATATAACTCCTGAAAATTTCAATAAAATACATTAATTACAAAATATAATTATTAATTTTGCCCGTCGTATAGAAGTGTTTTAATAAAAATGCTCCGCTGTTAATGTATTCGATATATAAAGTTTCTTAGCTCCACATCGCACTAATTTTTTAAAAATCCCTTCCCGACCAACGAAATCGAAAGAGAGAACAACATCTCTTGAATCCCCTTCCGGTTTGGAACATTTTTTCAGAAGAAGTGTTCGCGACAAGGACCATCGATAAAGAAAAGTGCGTCCACGACGCGATCCCGGAAGCGAGACGATAGGGAACTCGAAGTTATCGGGAAAGAAAGCTTTCATGACACATGGCCGCGATACGGAGCGTCGACTCGCTGGCCCCGCGACAAATACCGGCGATAAAAGTTAGCTCGTTTGGGTCGGTGTGCAAGGGTTAAGCGAAGAGTAAGTGGCTTGTCGTTTATTGATACGCTTCTATTTATTTCGATTGTTTCGGTCCGATAGCTGAGCGGCGGACAACGCCGTGGCAAGTTTTCACCGTGAGAGCGAGGTTCGGCAGGCATGGATAGCTTGTATTATTTCGGGAATACGACGCGGATAGTTGTCCGCCGGCGGAACTTCGAGATCTCTGTGCCCGTTTCATCGGAGAGAGAGTCCGGTTGCCGAGTATCTTCTTCAGTTCGGCGAACAACCATCTATCCCAGCGAAAGTTCGCTATACTTATCTCGGTACTTAGCGATTCGACGAGCTCTGCCGCCACCTTTTTTATTTTTTCTTTTCCGCGGAGTCGCTCGCCGGGAAATAATGATATCGCTAGCAATTATCGAGCCCCGATCGGGGGTCGTTTTATTTTCGCGCCGGGGCGGGTCGACCGCTCTCGATTTAAAACAAGTCCCGGGACTTATTTTATAAATTGTTTTCTCTCTCTCTCTTTCGCTCTGTCTCTTTCGCTCTGTCCCGCGGAAGGACATCCCGCGCGGAACGAACCCCCGGAGAAACGAGATTCCGGAATAAACGGTTTTTCGCGTCGAACGAAGAGGCAATCCGAAACTTTTTCCGGGACTTGGGGGAATTTTATTCCGCCGCCCCGGCGCGGCCGCTCCGATTCATCGTGCCCTTTCGCCTCCCAGCAGAGCCCGAACCGAAACCGATATCCGAGACCGGGGGAGAAGAAAAAAAAAAGGAAGACCGAATTGTGTACAATTGAATCTCACGGAGAACGAATTATGGTTTTATTTCGTTGGAATTTATTCGGGCTCGGTGAAAATACAACGGCGGGGCCGTTGATCGACTCACCAGACGGCCGCACGGCGAATAAATAGAGCCCGATGTTTGCCATTATTAATCGGTAACCGGTCGGGCCAATTGCGGACGGCTGGTCGCGTTTATTTAGCCAATCAGGATTTGATTATAATGCAACGTATACTACGGCCGGAGGGGGCGGTGACAACGATGTTTCCCGGTGAACGCGCTCGCAACCCTTTTAATTGTTTGACGCGGGCACGGCGTGCTCTTCGGAAAGTTGACATTATTATTTTCGCCGTGACAAACACAATAATTGGATGGGAACGTGATGAATACGCAGTTCCTGGAAGGGTGAAGTTATTTTAGTCTGACCCAGAAACTATGATTAGAGTCGAAGTGTAAAAACAACGTGTTATATTAAAACCTCGCGTGATGATCGAAAATAGCTGCACGAAACATTCTGGGGTTAACAGTTCACAGGCGGTGTTGGGTCATTTCTGAAAAGAAAACCTTTTACGTTTCTTTTCACAAGATCTTTGACATGCTACCGGCGAAGAGTGATATCCGGTATTCTATAGCATGCCTAGGCATTGTGTATAATGTCCAGCATTTTTAGAAAATGTATGAAACGATTCATAATTCATTAACTCGTTGCACCACGAGTTCTTGCATGTCGCGTTGATTAGCACTGATTTGTTCCCAATACTGTTCTCAATAGAACCAGATCATTTTTGTTTCTTCTATTTCCTTTATTTATTCTTTATTGTCTTTCCGTTTCTAAACTTCTGTAACAGAAGAATTCAATTTGATTTTGATTTAGAAGAAATTAGTAATATTTATATTTAGTAGGTCTTGCATGGAATCTTTGCCACGAGTCTCACTCATTATTATAGTGCAAGAGGATAACATAACCTTGATATAGTCTTATTAGAACCTTCTTTTATAATTTGTTAAGAAATATAAATTTTTCATACATTCTAATACAAAGTTATTCTGTAATAATTTTACTTGATTTCTCAACAAGGATATCGCTTAAATGCATAAATAAATTAAATCTACTATTTCACTTCCTGATATTTAACGGCACGACCGTTTCAAATGACTTTTTCAAACATCAGAATAGTAATTTATTGTCGAATGATAAAAATATATTATTACATCAAAAAAACTTCCTTCGTATAAAATCAGTAATGTGGCGTTGCATTTGTCTTTTCTCGCTTCGAAACTCAAACTGGGTTAAGTTGTTTCCATCCAGTGCCTGAAACGCATTTCGCGCCATAAACAGGGAGCAATCAACGATTTTACGGTATCTAAAAAGCGAAAGATAGTTGAATCTTCGTCCCGGGGTATAAAGCTTACCTCAAGTAAAATAAAACGATATCCCGTGATAAGACCGTCGTCGGATTAAAAGACTGCGGGAGAAGATTACGAAGAGGACTGAAATTCTCGCGGGGCGTCTATTTCGCTCGGTCATAAAAATATTTAGAACGCCGGTTGGCGGGCGGGTATTGGCAAGAGGGTTTAAATACGGAAAAAGATTGGGAGCCCTCGGATGCAAGGATACGGTGAGTCGCGAGCGCGCGCAGAGCATGTGCGTGCGTGAAAAGGGTGCTTAAAGCTTGAATGTGTCGGGAGCGTTGGGTTCGCGAGCAGCGACTGGGACGATCAAAGAAACGAATAGGAAGATAAGCGCGACGCGGGTTGTCGCATTTGTTGTTCCCAGGAAGCTTCGTCGCGTTTCCGCGAAAGTAATTGATTCCCGTTACAGTGATTGAATATCGTCCTAGTTTCAGACGCAAAATATCCTCGGGCGTGTGGGCCGCGCGTCGAACCTGTATTTCTCACCGGAAAATAACGCCGGGTAATTTCGGGAAACATCTCTATTCGTCTTCGCGACGAGACTCCGCCCTTATCGCGGCGAGAAATAAAGCCGCGCGCGCGTTATCCGACGCGGTGGTCTACGCAACGCTCGTGGTCCGCGTATTCGTGTTAGGAAGTTATTATGTGCGAACGCAAAGAAACGAGAAGAAGGTAGGTTCATAAACGGACGACAATATAAAATTTCCATATTCAAATCCCCCGTGGAGCTGCATATTCGCGACCCTCTTCGCCCGGTTTCACGGACATTCTATGTTTTAATTAAAATAGTCGCCACGCCCGAATTCACCTATACGCCTGAGTTCGAGGCTGAATTAGAAATTTTTTATTCCGGCCCAATTACGGAACGGGGGAGCTAATTTTTATGGGACAGATTAGCTGGCCCGCGTTGCTCGCAACCTGCATTTGAATAAGGTAATTCTCGATGTTTCGGTGCGCTCGCCGACACCTTCGCTTGTCCTGCACTTATTTTCAATCTAAAATTCTTGGAGGCAACGAGAGTCCTTTAAAAAGTTGCGTGTTTTGCGTAAAAATACAAATTCTTGAATTTTTAGCTTAATATTAATTTATATTATTACGTAGTACTTGTTATCCACGCGTTTAGTGATTTTATATTATAAAAGCAGCATAATTCAATAAATTTTTTCATGAATATATCTTTACGAAAATCTACTGTTAACCCCATAAAAATATCACGAAGATCGAAAATATGTTCTAGTAAATATAGATGTTATGCATTTTGTTTAAATCGAAATAAAATTCTCCACTTCTATTGTTAAGCCTTAGCACTCGAAGCGATCTTAACTGAAAATCTGAAATAATTTTCCAGGCTTCAAATACTTTCATTTTATATAACAAAATGCATTCTATGCATATGAAATTGAGTCTCGTGAATCATATAACGATTACACTTTCAACAAATTTTTCAATCTAAGCTTTGTGGTGATATCTATAAGAATAATTTTGGAACGTGTTGCAACAATTTTAATGGAGGCACAGAGTCGCCACTCGAGTGCAAAGGGTTAATATTTAAACATTGAAACAACGGTTAGCATTTAATGAATATCAATCTTTTTCCACATCTAGGAATCTATTAGTGACAAAGAAATGCTTTTCAATGTAATTGTGAAAGAAATCATAGTGTCAAGGGTTTAAAATAATTGTAAGTATATGTTAGAATCTATAATTTGATCTGATCCATATTTATAATCAACATCTAAAATATACCACTCAAATCATCTTCTCGTCAAACGTATTAAACGCGTCGAGACTTTATTCAAAATCTTTTAACAAAAATTGCGGGTATTTTAATAAACGGCAAACGGGTGAAGAACAATATTTCGCGTGCGGTACGAAAAACTTTGAATCGCATACAACTCGATGCATCGACGCAGCTGGCAGTTCGGCATGCGTTACGCATCTATTCGTCGAGAGATCAATGACATCGACACACCCAGATTTTCAGTGAATAGGGTTTGAAGCGATAAAATCGGTAGAGGAAAGTAGGCCAATTGCGTATATGTATGTAGGCAGAATAATACAATTCCGTTTTTCGAATCCGATTCTTGCCAATCAATCTCAACAAATAAAACAATTTTGTGGATATTACTCATTAACGCGTCGTCGGTTTGCGACGTTATAAATATCTGTCAATATTGCAGTAATTTTATAAAATATAAATCACGCTATATTATTTTATCGCTTTGCTCGCTGTACAACATCTAAGTAAATAAAACTGTATTGTCATTATTGTTGTTATTATTTTCACAAGGGAGAAACGGATAATATTTGTTTGTCATAAATTGAATTCTCTGCGTACAATGAAATATTTTAACAAATACGTATGGACAGATATATTATAAACAGGTATATGAGGAATAAAAAATTAAATAAATAAGCTTGATAAATCGAGAAATATACGTTATCCATTATGTTCGTTTGAAATTTTACTTATTAATGTTTTTCAACATATTTTTTATGGTAGACACGTTCTACCTTTAATTCTAAAACTTCCATAGTATTTCTATAGAACTTAATGAAATATGTGCAAATTTCATTTAATTATCAGTAACTGTTACAGAATCAAATAAAAATGCCTCAAGGTCCAGATGAACCAGAACTGTGCAAATGTTAAACGTAACGCTATTCCATATTAACCCTAAAGCGCTTGAGGTATTAGAAAGTTTAAGGTCTGCATCTGTGTAATTGTCTCTTTTTTTATTTATCATCCATCTCATTTCATTCGATCAGGCTTTGTTAGTATTGCTGAGGGATTCTGTAACGAATAGTTTTTCAACTGATTCTCATCTTCTTTACACTTAGAATAATCATAATTTTAAGAAAGCTAAACGTACACATACATGGGCAAGGGCGTGAAGAGAAGGGGTCAGCCATTTTGTGTTCATACAAAAAGATGCTATAAATATTATTTTTCCTATACAAGCATTTAGTCACCTGCGAAAATATAATAAATTTATAGAAAAACATTGTGAGAACAAAAGTACTAGTTTAAAATTCGGTGGGCATTTTCTGACTCCTCACTCCCAAGTACGATAGAATTAACCCCTTGCACTATGACTCATTTTATGTTGCGTTGATTAGTACTTATTTGTCCATAATAGGATCATATAATTTTTGTATTTTACATTGTCTTTATGTACTTTTGCTTCTAAACTTTGATAAGAGACAAATTTATCCTTTATTTCGATGTAGAAGAAATGAATAATGTTTACATTTAGTAGAAGGGGTTAATTTAGTGCAAGGGGTTAAGTAACCATTCCATATTTGTCTAATTCCTCCTATCAACTAGCGAAACAGATTCGATAGGGAAATCGGTCTCGATGCTGCGAAACGAGCGTTCAGAGCAAAAACTATCGACAATCGAAATCCTTGATTTGATCGGTCGGCCAGGGTCCTTCGTAGCCTACTGACCGAGGGCCCATAAAGTAGACGAGAAGCAAACGAATTGGAAGCGCGAGGAACGCGGGGGCTCGTGCGCGGAATAACGGTAGACCGTTTAAAGCAGAAATCTCTCGTCGATGAAGGCGAGCGAGTGCGCGCGCGCGCGCGCCTCCGACACCGTAAATCTCCTGCAATCTCTGCCCGGCCATATATCTCGAAGGAAAGCGCTTTTCTGGATTTCCCGGCTGCTCCGAAACGGAATTTAAAACAGATCTCGTAGTAATTGTTCTAAGTTGCTGGCCGGCTCAACTTTGACGGGCACGATGAACAAAAAGAAGAAAGTATACGCCGGGGGAAAATGAAAATCATTGGCCGGGAGATTCCGAGGGAATAAGAGGCTGGCCTCTGTTGTTTCGAATCGGGCTGCACAGTTCGCGAAACCGAACTTCAAGGGAAGACCATTAAACCGAGATTGCTGGATAGTAAAACAAAGTTATCGCGCACGCGTCGTAAAACGGAATCCGCGGTCTTCGCTTTCTCGAGTCGCGGAAAAAAATCGGAGGGAAGTCGATCGTGGCATAACCTGCCAACTCTCGGCCCTCCGATAGTCCAACGTGATGCGACCTTTGGTTTTCAACCGATACGATAGGGAAGGAGGTGGCTTTATTTTCTGCAGAAGATATTTTCTCGGTATAAAAATGAAAAGTTTATGAACATCCTTCCTAACTTGCTGAAGGTGGAATTGATGGAGAAATGGATCCATTTCATATAATCGTCAAATTGATTGGTTTCAGATTTTTCGTTTAGAAGTTATCAAAATTATAAAGTTTCTTTAACACATGACATTATTGTACTCTTAATTCGAAGATGGATTATAATAAAAATGGCAAAAGGTATAAACAGCTACAGTTTATTCGTTGTTGATAAAATAATATCAATATTGTTGCTAGCTCCATTGGCTCCACGCGGCATTTTATTTATACTTTACATTACTTACAATTGTGCTTTAAATATCTAATATTATACGTGACAACCCCTATCTTCAGTCATTTCCTTAGGAATTGTACACTTCAGGGCAGTATCACATTACAGCAACTTGATTAAGACAATTTACAGCAACAATACACATTAGTTACTTTTAGGGCACGATAGTAAGAGCGTTGATGGATTATTAAACTAATGCTAAAGAAAAGCAGTGTGCTGAGTGTAGCAACATTCCCGCGATAGCTTCCAAGAAAATAGTTCTACAAAATTGATAAACTTGGCTACGAGAAAAAGACGATCTAAGCTGAAGCTAATCAAGCCAGAAAATAAGATTAAGCTCAAGCTCTTCTTCTTCAATTTATCCGTCCTCGAAGAATCAACTTGTCAGTAGACACGAGATAGATCGGAGACAGAAATCTACCGTATCACGACGCCGTCCACAAAGCACGATTCTCCGCGGTGAAGAAAGGTAGAGAAGCTCTTTAGGTACGATCGGAAAAATATTTCGCGAAAAGGCCGGCCAAGTAGCGCGGGGGCAAGAAATTTGAAGGGAGTAGGACAAAAGAAAAGCGATACCAAGGTAGCGGGGGCTTTCTTCTTGCGTGATGGACAATTCATCGTGGCGGAGAGAGTTTTTTCGTCGGCTGCTCGGGACACGCGTCGAAAGAAGACCAAAGACTCGTCCGTGGTCCTCAATAAATCTCCCAGGTAATCCCGATCGATCGTGCTTGCAAAGAAAGCGCGGCCGTTTCGATGCAGCGACGCGGAAACATCGAATTCTTTCCCGGCCAGTGCAAAACCGGCGCGGGACCGCGTCGGTCCCACTACCGTGGAACTGGAACTCGCTGTTGCAACTCGACGTTGCAACCCGCGGTACTGCAACAGCTTGCCCATAATACGGCAGAATGGGATTTTTGCATGCCACTTCATCCGTGAATATTCCCGCGCAGACTATGTTTTTCTACGTCTCGCTAAACTTCCTTAATCAATCCGACGATTCGATTGGCTAAGTTCCCGATCGACTTTACTGCCACTTTTGACTCGATCCCTAAGGCTGCGTATATATGTACTTGTTGTTCGGTCCCGTGGGAAATACGTACCTTTATGGGGCTCGTGTACCGTAGCTTGATTTATCGGCGAACACCGTACGCGAACTTCTAATTCGGAGATGAAGAAAATTGTAGAACTTCAGACCTCTATACGAGTTTTTGAAAACTCGTCGTAAACTCTTCGATTACTTTATGATCTTAACTATGACGTGGCGTGTGTGTTTAAAAGCAGCTATTTTATGTCGTTTTATAACAATAACAAGCATATATTTATTCAGATTTTTAGCTATTTTATTATAATATATATGGTATAATATGTACTCGAAATATATGCCAAAAATATCTCATTAATTCCTCATAGATGTATCGTTGTAGTTATAATAACTGTAAATTATATTTGGAGCGTATCAAAATGACACCATCTAGTGTTAATTTAGTGTTGAAACACGAAATCTGTCGAGAAGATCTGGTGTAAATTTTTTGTTGAGTTAAAAGTATATTGTCGAATGTTCTTCGCAATAAGATTGCTATAGAACGCTCGCAATTTATAATTTGATTTCGGATACTATTTCTAAAGCGAATTACCGGTATATTATTTTATATGTGCACTCCCATTTCCTGAAATTCTTATGGCAGCCACAGTCGAGATATATCATACTAACCCAACGAATAAACAACGTGGAATAGTTGAATACTTTTTCTAATTGGAACTTGCGCAAACCCTTAAACGGAGTTTTTTTCAATTTAATCAATTTATTTAATTTCCGAACATATTCTTGGACAACATTTTTAAAATTGCATAAACGATACGTTATGTTATATGTGTGCTCGCCTTCATTCCCTGGCATTTTTATGGCGGGCACAGTCGGAATGTATCATGCTAACCTAGTCGATAAATTACGAGCGGATAAATTGAGCTCGTAAATAAAAATGCGGTCGCCGCTGATGCCTCTTAAGAAGATTAAAGGAAGGGGGCAGATAAAAATTCGTACGGGATAACGGAGGTGTTTGGGAATACGGGGCACGGTTGGATCCGAAAACCGCACGGGCTACAGATTGTCCGTGGAATTACACCTTTGACGACAATTTGCATTTCGACTAATGTCTCCGCCAACTCTGCGGGACGGCTAATTCAATCAAAGGGTTACAAATTCCGTGCTTTGTTAGCGTTCCGGGGATCGGGCGGGCCAGCGGCACTTTCCCCAGCTGATGAAAATTCGCACTTTGATTAATTTGTACGCGGTTCCGTGGAACGTTTCGGGGATGCGCCGAGAACCGAGTATGGCGCACGGGAAGCCTTCGGATCGGAACGAGGCGCGAACGAAAAACGGTAATGACTCGACTGCTGTTTCCGAGCAACGTGTGTTCGTTGCATCTCTCCCCGCCGTTTACGGTTTCATTTGTTTTGTCGGACGCGACAGATAGAGAGAAAAAAAAGAAGACGCGGACAATACGTGTTCGCTTCGGGCGATGCAGTTGTCATTTTATTGCAGCTGGGCGATTTCCGCCCGACTGCAGCAGAACGGACACGTGTTACATTCAACAGTCCGCGATTCTAGATCGATATCTTCGCGCGACGTATTACCGCAGATAAAAAAGAAAATTATTAAAACGCGACGCCGTCGGTGACGGAAATGCAAACGAGCTTCGCGTTGCATTACCGTAAATAATTCGCTGCGATGTAACGACGTTACTCTCTTATAACACGTAAAAGATAACGATGATTTATCGGCACGTGTTCCATGGATCGGATTGCGGTTTCGCGTTCCGTGAAATATTCGATCGATGAATTAAAATGGACACGCGTGTAACATTTCCGTGCGGTATTGCTGAATTCCCACGGGGAACGCGTTCCGGCTACATTGTTAACACGCTAAACATTCATGAAAAGCAAACAAACTGTACACCGTGTGCAGCAAGACGTTTTAATTCAATATTCGGGAAAATACGCGTTTACAGCTGCGAATCGTGTATCGCGATGTTCCGGAACATGTATTATATTACGCGAACTGCAAAACGTATTCTTGTCAGGGGCGTTCGCGTTAATACTAGAACATCCGCGTGCAGCCCTGCACGAAATTATTTGATTTCGAAAGCCCATTCGATTCAATTGACTTAGAAAGATTATAAAATTGATCGAATATTTTGTACGCTTGAATGCAGAAGTTGAAAGATAAAAAGTCGAAAAATGTATCAGCTGCAACACTTTCTAAACCATCGGCAAGCGAATTAGTAATGCAGCAGAGGGCGCGCACAAACTTCTTTCCGCATAGTTGCAACGCATTTTTCCCGCGAGACCGTGGCTCCGGGTCTTCGCGCTTCCTGAATTGAAACGTTGCGCGGTCGTTATACGGACTAACATTCTTACTAATTTCACTAATGTAATTAATGTCTTTAATTAGTATCTCCTCGCCGCTCCACCCCCGAGCTAATTACGGTACAATTACGAACGTTCTCCAAGTGCGTCTGAAAGTTGCCTGTTCGTTAGCGATCCAAAAACAACCTAACGATATATTTATTCGCCGAAGAAAAGACCGGCTGAAGTTTCGCGCGGACACCGACTGCAGCCTGCAACTGCAACCGCGTATTTTCCCCGGGGTTGCCGGTGGATCCGTCGCGCCCGCGCGCAAATGATCCCATAAATCATCGGACGTAATTAAAGCGACCGGGGGGGGCGCCAGGCCGTTGAAAGCTTTCCGAAGCGGTTTCGGCAGGGCGGGCGCCGTGGGAAAGAAAAAAAAATATGGAAGATACAACCGGGAGAGGGAAACAACGCGCGGAGGATGGAAAGGAAAGCGAAGTTGTTACCCGGCTCGGAAAATTTCCCAGGACAGGCTGATTGCCTTTTACACGCTCGCGAGAACGCAGCCAGCCAGCGTCGAAACCAATTCCGCAACAGCTTGCCCATAACTCCGCGCGGCGGAACACGCTTGCTCGCAATATATTCAGTACATGAACCTTAAATGGAATTTATGCTAATCGACGGGCTGGAACGCTACGCGCTAAACAAAGACGGGGAACAAAGACGGCGCCCCACCCCCCGAAAACCTGGTCGGAAAAACGGGAAACTCCGCGGCCCACCGCTTCAATCAGCCTCCGCACTTTCAATTCGAACCTCCGCGATCGATACAGGGACTGTTCTTTCGCTTAACCACGTTGCTGCGAAAATTGTAATTTTCAGAACACGGCTACGAAATTGTCCAGAAATTTTAGCGAATTTTTGTGAATCACACATTTTACAGTTTTAGGAAGTACTTCATCGATTCTGCAAATGTTATTATTTTATGAAATGAACGTCGTCCAATAATCAAGTATGTCTTAACATCGTAGTCGATTTATTTAACACGCTCTTGCGTTGGGCACATATGATTGATAATCATTTTTAAGTAGTTCTTGCATTTCATTTTTAAACGGTACCACGATTTTTAGAATACAAAGGAGTTAAACTGATATTTTCTATGGTAAAATTTTAGCTTTCTAGCATTAATCGAATGACTCTGGTATTGCGCCAATATTTGGAGTTGATATCAACGTGTTAATAAAATCAAAATTGAGCAGTCAAGTTATAGCATATTAGCATAGAAATAAGTTCTTAAATCTGAACAGATCAAGCTTCCGGGACAGAGTAATGGCCCACGAAGCCTCTTGCGAGGGAAACTTCCTGCTTCTTCTTATTATCACCGCGTATTTTATTTTAATTAACCCATGGGAGGTACAAAAAGGACGAAAGGGGCGAAAGGAACGGAAGGGACGAAGGAGTCGGTTGGCTTTAAACGAGAGGTTCTGGTGACCGAGAATTGAAAAATTAATTCTGTTTTGGCAGCCGTCCATGGACCCCTAACGACGGTCATTTTTTAAGGAGGAACGCCACCGCTGCTCGGAGATAATGGTGTCCTGATTGGAGACCGCGACGGGAAGTAATTTAATGGGGCCGGTCCGAGCTTTGATTCATTAGCGATCACGTAACAAAGCGGGCTTGTTTGGTGAAATATCGTTCACGCTAATTAAGTAACTCGATAAGGGGTGGCGAGCGAGATGGACTGAGAGGGACAAAGAGATAGAGAGAGAGAGAAAGAGAGGGGAGGGGGAAGGGGATGAAAAGGAGAAAGAGAGAGAGATAGAAGGCTAGGCTGCGGTGTTCCTCGGTTATGGCGATTCCGGCAATTAACCGCGGCCGAAGTCTTTGGAAACGTGCCTGCGACTGCTTTCACGTTGAATTTAATCGGGAGCTAATTTCCAGAGGAATCTTGGTCGCTTGTTTACCTTGCCGGAACGCTGAGAATGTATAATTAAGGGCTCCTGGAACTTTAATGGGAGGGAAACGAAGGTTTCGCTGGCTCATCGAAGCCAGACGTTCTGCTTTTCCATTCTTCGATTACCCTAAATGCGCGCCGGCTTAGCCGGCGAACAATGCTAGTAATCTTTGCCGGAGCACACCGTGATATAGTTACTGTGTACAAGACTGGTAGTTAAATCTTCGAAAGAGACTGAGAAGAGTCTCCTCCCACTACACTGCATTCAATTCCTACCATTTTTTCGACACCAACTAAGCTAAGATGTAAGACCATGAAGTAAATACGAGCTAAGTAAAATGACAAATTTTCGGATAATAGAATAGTTGCTCTATATAAAAATTTATTGATTTATATAAAAATCGTTTCGCATATAAATTGCTTTAGATTGACCTGATTACGTACGTAGTTGGATAATAAAGAATTTCGACAATTGGAGAACCGGATAATAGGGGCTCCTCTGTATTGTAAAGAATGGAAGCAATGATAAATAATAGAAATGAAAGGAATAGTGAAGGAAATAATGAATTATGTATGAATATTATATTAACAGCTCGGAAACAAGGTTAACGCATTTACGAAATGGGTCAAAATAGAGTGCACGTAATCTTTTAATTCACGACTACTGAAAGTGCAAAGATACACGTGTTTATCGTTTATTCGATAAATTTGTTTCATTTAGCATATAATTCTGATAATAATTTAAGGAAGCAGGATAAAACAACTGCTTTTAATGCTCTAAACGTAATGATGAATAATTTTTAGAAATGACAAGTAGCCTGACTGTCTGGTACTTGCAGCTCTGAAAGGAAATTCTTTGATTATGGCATTCGCTGTGGTTTCATTGTCGGTCGTCGATCACAGAACACAGGATCGAAACCGTAGAAATTAGGTTGGCCAAATGGCCGTCTCGTCAGGGCCGGCTCTCAATGCTACTCCTATTACAGTCCCAAGTTCGTCGCTATGATTGAAGCCAATGTAACGCACCGACGTACACACAGCATTAGATAAACGACAGCGGGGCGCTTTACATGCACAATGCCGGACCCCAATTGCTCTGGCCGAGCGATCGATGCTGTTATAAGGCCGACAGATTGAAAAGTTTACCGTGCTTAACAATGCCAACGGCGAAATTGCCACCGTTTAAGGAAGTTTGCGGTCGGCACGGTCTGCGACCAACTCGCAACACGTAATTCCCTCACGATCATTACCTCGTACATCAACCGTAACCACCGCGACAGAGCTTCCACGATTTTTCACGTTCTCTCCATAAATGATTTCTCTACCTGGCGCGACGTCTTTCCGCGAACTTTTCACGGTATCGTACTCGAGAATCGTCGGTAGGATTTTCATAAAGCACGGAGAGCTCGGGTTGTCACGGTTCCATTGCTCGGTAACGAAGCTGAATCATTCATTATTATTATTCTTGGGAGAGGAAGTTGCTGAGAAATACAGCGAGAAAATTGGACCGTTATCTTCGCGCCGTTATATTCGCGTAAATAATAGATCGCAGTTGACTCAACAAAATATAGTTCGTATAATTTCGTTCCAGGAAGAGCGTAAATAACTTTTATTGGATTAATATAAAATCAACCCTTCGCGCTCGGATGATGTACCGATAAAATGTATCATACGTTTATAAAGTTTATTGTGGCACGAACGAGTGTTCAATTTTTACACGAAAAAGAAGAAAATCTTTCGAGATCCGTAAAAATGTCCAGAGTTCTGGATCGATGCGATCGAGTGCAAAGAGTTGAAGGGTGGATCGGCGCCGTTTCGATTAGTATTAAATGCTCGCTGTCAATAAACGACTTTCAAAAGGCTATCAAATAACGTTGATAAAGCGTCGAGACTCTTTCGTTTGGAATTTCACTTCTCCAGCAATCCACGAGGCAGGCTGAATAATTCAGCGTCCCCCGTGCCGAGAGTGTCGCTGTCCGAACTCGCACGACCCAGGAAAAGACCGACAGTTATTGTGTACTAAATATGAATGCTATTTGCCGGCAGCTGTCGCCTCTGTACGCCCATCACAGGCTACGCTGGGGCACGGTGAAACCATTTCGAGGAGGCACGTGTAAACACGGAACACAGTGAATTTGGAAAACGCTTTCATTAGTTAACACGACCCTCGGTGTGCATCGGTATTGCACTCGAAATATCAAATTTGCAGGAGTACCGACATTCTCTTAAACACACAATGTACTAACCAGATTGACCAGGGAGCGATCTGAAAATTAGTGGACGATATTTAATCCCTTGCCATATTAGAATCTGTTTAATTATAATCAAAAACTATTATGTTCATTGTGTTCCTATGGACACTTGAATGTACACGTTCAGTATCGATAATTGACCATTAAAATCCCTAGGTAGTTAAAACAATTTAATCAATTAAAGCGAAATTAGGAAGTTAATATTTATTATAGGGGGTGGCATTAGAATTCTTTCGCATCCGAAATATTCTAGTCAAATTCAATTTGTTCAAATATATTACAATAAAAATGAATTTTCAGGATTGGTCAAAAATTAGTGTCATCCACAACGTGTTAAATATTGATATCAAACATTTAATAAAGATCTTAAACAAGTTTGAAAACGAAATAATTTTTTTGTAGACAATTAAACATTGAAAGAATCACGCCGAGGTTATCATCATTTACAAATATGTAATTTTAATAAATTAACACGTTGAAATGGCGTTTCGTAATTTTATTTCCTACAAGATCAACGTTATAAAGTTCTAACATCGCGCGGCACGACGCGGCAACGTTTTAACTTGAACTACTCAGAAGCACACATAGTTCGCGCAAGGTTAACAGGTTATTACTAGAAATCCCCGCCACGAGTCGGAATAGTCAAAGTACGGCAAGGGGGTTAGCATGAATTAGAAACGATCCGTCTGTGCTAAACTGGCGGCCGTTCCGAAAGGTCACCGTTCGCCGGGTTGACGCGCCGTTGCCCAGATAAGGGTGGGATTTGCGCGAAGTCAGCAGACCCCGAAGAATACAGCGACAAAGAGGAAAAAAAAGCGGAGGGTGCGAGGGACTTTGACGGAGGATTTTTCGGAATCGCTGCCCGAGCGTCCCGCGGCTGTTCCCCCGCCGGCTACGTCGGACCAGCGATTAGAATGAGACGAACAGGGAGTAGCGAGAGCAGAAAAAGAAGCACACGGTTGAACAGTAACCTACTTGCGGCTGCGACTGCTCTTGGGCTTGCTCCATTCGCGTGGCGTGATAGTATATCACCGGAGGGTGCAGCCAATCTCGCGTCACGACAGCACGCCTACGATTTAACTAACTGCCCTATTTCGTTTCCCGCGGCGGCCCCGCCGAGTTTCCTCGCGTTCAACGCGCTTCCGGCCGAGCCCCGCTAATCGCGCCCGTATTTTTACCAGACCGTCCAGATACCTCGTTTTTATGATCGCCGTCACGCCAGCACCCATCGTCCGATTCTCCGTGAAACTTGTTACGGGACACGAGCCCGGGTCGGAATCTCCGCGCTTTCAATTACCGCGGTAGCCGGCCGTCGAATCAATTTTTCTGAAACATTGAGTCTCCAGGAAGCGGATAAACGGCTGTTGAAAAGTTCGTAAGTGTCTCCGGCGAGCAAGAACTTAATCGACCATGATACCAGAGAATTTACGGGAGCGTTCGGTGAACGCGTCGGATTGCGAACAGCCGGACAAGATGCCGAATGATGAAAAGAATGGCTCCTCGAAATTTCGCGGTACAGTTGCAACTGCGAATGGGACACGCCTGTCGTAATGCATCACGATGACAAAGTTGCATTCAATCTTGCGAGCCGCCGGCGGATCGCTCGTAATTCAACTCGCCCCGACGCTCCATCATTTTATATCAAATGCATAAATTTTCCTAAGATTTTGCCGTGCCGGGAAGAACAATCGACGATACGGAATACAATTTTCTAAGGAAAGGAAAAACAATCATATTCCCCGTTTTTGATACCCAATTCGGGTTTATGTACATTATTTTTTCTTATTCTCTTATAAATTTCTCAATCCCTGTTCACGCTGTTTAGCACAAATGATGTAATTTGAGCAGTATTCAGATAAAAATAATTTTTCTCATCTTATTGAAATTATTGAGAAAAGAATTATTATTGTTATATTCTAGAATAGTGCTCATTTTTGTTTCACGCTTTAAATCTATAAATAACCATTCACGATCTCAATATTAAATCTCACTACAGATCGAACGATTTCAGTTGAGAATCACTTCCGAGGCATCATCGACGAAGCGGATTGCTAGAAAATCTGCGTTTTCGAACACAATTTGCCCGAATTTCCAGCGCGTCTGACACTACTCCGGACGAGTGCTCCGAATTTCTCACGGAGGAGATTTTCTGTTTGACATCAACATCCGGGGGTTTCCGTGCAGAAATCGGACGCTGCATAAGCATCCGCGAGCGTTCGGAATAGGTCTTCTTGAGGCGGCCTGCATTCCGAGACATCCGGCGCGGAGAGGTGGACAGGATTTCCCGATAAATATTTTTCCGCGCAATCTGCTACGATTCCGATCGCGTTTCCCCCGGTCGCGTTCTATTCTCTCCGGTGGCTTATCGCCGCGCGGAAAAGGAGGCAAGCTTCCAAAAGACGGCGAATGGTTCCGTCGATAACGGAGCCAGACACGAATTACGAGCCGTTCGACGCGGCCGTTTAAATTCTAGCTGCCACTTAATGCGGCCCGTACATAACCAGAAGCCAGAACGACGACTCGCCGAGACCGCGTGCGCGCCAGGAACTCGTAATTGTTTTGAATTAACGATACTTTAAGCCTGCGCCGTACAAGCTTTACTCGGCGCGAGTAAATTGGGCTTCTCCCGCTCTCTCTGTCCTACGTTGTCAAGGAGACGGGGCACGCTAAACTTGCGCGCGTCATCCGGCAACGATCGCTTAGGAATCGAAGGCGCATTATATTTCGTACACTTCGGATGGTCCATTAAACGACGAGATGTTTCTGACCGTAAACAGTTAAGCGGCGAGGCATACTTCTGAGCTAATTGAGAGCAAATGGTAGCTTACGGAATATGATAGAGATTAAGGCCGGAGTTGTTTGAGATTTTACGAGCGGCAAGTTTATGGACGGGAACACGACTGGAATACGCCAGTTTGCAGAAAATAGAATTAACGTCTGAATTAGGAGTCCGCGAGTTAATCGAACGCCGCGTATTTTTGCAGACGCTCGCGCTTTTAACGCTCGAGTTCCGAATTCGATTAAGATTCTCGTGCTGTGATCGTGGGTCGGCTAAGTGCGCCTTCCAAGCAACCCTTTTAGAAGATACCAACCCCCGTATGCAGCACGGCACGCGGTAACAACTAATTTGTAAAGCAACCGGCCGCGATGCCGGAGACGTAACCTGAATCTACCGCACGTGAATTTTAATTCTGTCTCTTTCGTTTTCCCCTGCTTAACAAGCGCAAGGAGTGGAAAGCGTGTCAGAGGCACCACCTGTGGACAGTTTCTGACTTTTTCATCTTGGGGTAAACGCGCTTTTTAATTCTAATTTTGTCCGATTTTCGAGGCAGAGCGCGGCCAGGAACGAAGCTGGAAATTTTCTGCTGCGCGATGCACCGGTTTGCAAAAATTCGCTGTCTGCATTATCCGAAAATGTGCTTCCCGCAATTCCATATCACGAGTTAGCGTATTTATTTAGCTCTTGTCGGAGAATTTATTTAGTATCTCGTTAACGAGTTCTTTAATAACAACATATACTCTGTGTAAAATATTACCCACACTCCTGCGAACTTCTTAAGTGAATTGTGTGTTACCGTGCATCCTCGCGCATAGTGGAAACTTTCTGCATCCGTACCATGAAACGGAGGTCGAAACTCGCATTAAGTCGGATTTGCGATAACGATTTCAATAAATATCTATTCAGAGCACGATGTTTAAGCGTCGAGGTAAATGTAGATATTCTTCTCCTTTTAGGAAGTAATTGAAGACAGAAAAGTTCTACTAACGGTAGCTTCAAAGAAAATCCCGTCGCTTTGACTCTTACCATAATTATATTACCTCGTCTAGCGTACCGTAATAATATTAAATGACATATAATATCAAGAAAAATTAATACTATCAAAATGAAATTTTATACAATTTAAATACATGTTTAATACACCCATTCACATATGTAAGGAGCTAAATTAAGGATACGTCGCTGTACATAATAATTCTACATTTGAATCATTTTAAGGTGGGTGTTAATGATCTGTAAACACGAAAAAAAATTATACCACATTGTGACCCGATGTTCAATTAACTGACTGTATAGTTATTTTTTAAATATTTTACTTTTATAATTATTGAAATTGTGTTAAGTATGAATAGTAGTACTTCATTCCTCTATGTTAGAATAAAGTTAAATAACCTTGTTATTAATATTTAAACGCTCAAAGAAATACAGAGACACAATAAATTATAGTTTCCATTTTCCGCTAAAAATATTATTACAATCTTCTTCTAATGTCTTCTATTCGGTATGTTCATTCTTCTGACAAAGACCCAAGATCCTGTTAAGTATGAATGTTATTCCGTTCCTTTGTTCCCTAATTCGTATAATATGAATTTCTTCTAAGAAATCAGTACCACCGAACAAGCTACACATAACCGTGCAGATAATGGCGTTTAAATAAATTCTTCCAACGTTCCGTATTCCATTCGCTCATTCTTGCCAGAAACGCGCAAAACCTACAGCCGCGAGCCAACTCCGGCGGATAACGCATGCAAAATGAACAAAGCAACAAATCTGCGAGGAGCTAAACCAGGACAGCGGTGGGAAACCTGGTCCTTGAAGGCTCAGAGGCAGTCGCAGCCGAATAGGAAGCTGCGTTTCCGCGGTACATCCGGAAACCGGAAGTCTGCAAGCCCGATCGGAGGTCGCGGCAGAGGCCGCGCGCGCGGCTGATTCGTTCCAGTTTATTCCGACTTGCACGACCGCGGAGCGAACGCGCGCCGTGTTCCCTTTCGCCGTCGCGTGATCGCCGACAACGTCGCTGTAACTTCTGAGTTCGGTTGGCCGCGCGCAGCTGCGCTCCTTTCCGCGGAACTTTCGGCCCGCGTCATCGCCGAAGCTCCGCGGAGTCGGACGCGGCGCGGGAAACGGTGGTTTTCTTTTATGCCTCTGCGCTTTTTACACGTTGCGCGGTTTCATACGTTGCGGTCCGGATAGCGGGCCACTGTAACGAGGAAAAGTAAGACGACACCCGCTACCGTCGCCGCCGCAGTCAACTTTCGGTAACACTTTTTACGGGCTTCTCGCGGGAAAGACGACTCCAAAAAGCGTGCCGTGAATTATGGTAATGGGAATTGTAACGGGGAATTATGGTAATAACGATAGAACTTTATTGCCCCCGTCCCAGCCACGTTTGGGTCCACACGCTGTACGACGATAAAATTGTAGGAAAATGCTGATTAGTGGACTGCTGACGTTCATGCAGTTTTCCGGGCCTTCGGGTACTCGAATCGATAACGATGGAGACTGATTTTGCGAATTTTATGATTCGATGGTGGTACCAGATACTGGAATTATTAGGAAACCAATTACAAGAGTAGGAGACACGAAAAACAAGTAGAAAAGTTTTTCTGTTTTCAACGTGTTAACACTTAATCTACCGAGTCGGTCAGGAGATTAATGTCATTAATTCTTCTTTAAAATTGCTAAAATTGCAAAGATTCTATTACACGAAATTATAGAATTGTATTAATCCAAACATAAGTTTAAATAAATATGACGTTGTAAATAGTATAAAGCAACGCTCGTTAGCTGCTTTTTAAACACAATATCAAAGGTATTCATCCAATGATGCAGACTTGAAAGTTAAACTTTACCGTGGGTAGTATTAATCTAACTCTTTTGCATACTAAAAATGTTACAAACATGCAGTTTGTTAAATATGTCACGATAAAAATAAATTTCAAAATCCAGTTAAATGACTCATATTTTAAAATATTGCTCGTATATTGTACGTACAGTATTGCATTATTCAATGTATGGTACATGTACCCCGGAAGAGAAAAATTATTCAATAAAAAAGATATATGAAGTACAAACAATATAAAATATAGATGTTTCTTCTACTATACTTTTTAATTTAATTAGCTCTGAAAAGAAAGGTATGTATCGACATTCTTAACTGCTATAGTCGCTCTCTACCGTTTCAAATCCCCACCAATTAATTTCTGCCATAGCTACGCGAAATCCGCGATCTAATCTTGACGCACATCCGCTGTAACAATTCCGGATTGCGTCAGAAATTACCGGGGCGGGATGAACGGTTTCCCATGCAAAAACATTCCTGTTCGGCAAATGTCAAAAACTGTTACACCGTGCCCGCTTATCAAGAGCCAGCCACGCATAGGGATCCGCGATGCCGCGTCCACTCAGCCGAGTCCTCGGTTAAATCGAAATTCCGAAATCCATGTCCGCGAGCGCGCAACGCTCTAAACTACGTTTAGCAGGCCGCTCCCTACGCGCCGCCCCATGGAAGGCTGTCGGCGTGCCGTTTCTCCTCCGTTGTCGCGTGAAATGATTTTTTAATCAATCGCCGCGGCGAAACGAAAACCGTGGAAACCGTGGCCCCCTCGAAAACGGGCCGACACACTTCCCGTTGTTATCGATATTACATTTATCAGGCCGGTTGCATCGAAAGCTGTCCGTTTCCTACACGGTCGTTCGATTTTTTTCGTTTCAATTCCGAGAGCCGGGCGAAATCGGCGCGATCTCTTTCTGCGTCACGGTGACTCCTCGCGCGGCCTCGGCGCCGGCTCCCGGAAACTGCGGGAAAACATGGACAAAGAGGAAGCGAGAGGATCGCGCAGCTGTCGCGGCCCCGCAACTCGCGCAGCCCACGGTTATCGGAATCGCATTAATCTGTGCGTGCACACCGGAGCCAGATCCGTATCTCGACGGAGGATAAACTTCGCGGCGGTGGCTGAAGATACAAATCATTTTTGCTCCCGGGCAGATTCTTTGCATTTTCATTGGGCCAAGGCTCGCCCCGTTTTTATCACGGGTACGATGAAGACCGCGCGCGTCTCCTGCTTCGCTCGTGTCGCAACAAAAACGAATGGAACGAAAACAGCCTCGCGCGTCGATATTTCATCCCTCCCACCTTTGAAAAGGGCTCGCCGCCGCCGTATCGTGTAAGCGCACGGATCTCTCGGGGTAGACAAATTTCGCAGCACACAGAGATCCAGGCCCCGCTGAAACCTTTTCTGATCTGTCCGCTGGGAGCGCGAAACGCTCTACGGGAAGAATATTTAATCTCCAGGCATCTCGCGATCCTTCAACATCCGCGGAAGTCGCAGCCCCCGGATACGTCGTGAATAATATAATCCCTGCTCGTTAATCAACCCCCGGCGTCATTCGATCCTCCGCGCGCTTTTCCCCGGGAACGCTGTTTTCTTAACAATATCGATCACTTGCTTTTCGAGCCAGTTATGCAACTTTTAATTCAATTTAATGCACTGCGCGCTCCAGCTAAGACTGCTCGATGATGTATGCTTTAGCTACGGTGAAACTAATTTGCTTTATGAGTTATTTAAATTCTCCCGAGGCGGCTGGAAAACTGAAAGAACTTTCTTTTACGAATATAATTTATCGTATTTATTTTTTAACGCGGAATCAGTTCCTATCCGGTTAAATCGACAGTTACATGACACCCTGTATGCATTTATTGTGTGTTCAAATTTACTTGGATATTAATATTAATTAATTAAATATTCATGAGAAGAGAACGGAGATTCATTTCATGTTAAAAGAACGGAAGAACATTGCCATTTAACAGGTTATTTTCAGAAGTGTCCATCACGAGTCAGCCTCGTCAAAGTACAACAGCGAATTAACCTGTTGGGTACGGATTTATTTGAGAAGATATTTGCATGTGGAGCGGATATAATTTTTGGTTGCTTGGAGTAGTATGTAAAAGCAGTACATTTTACGTAAGAATTTATTTATTTATAAAATATTGGTGATATATGTAGTATTAAGATGTCTTTAAGTAATTAGAATTGCAAAAATAAACGTTTTAGCCACGTCATCCGCTCCTAGGGAAAACAAGTGAATGACGTCTCTCACACGTCAAATGTACCCAAGGGGTTAAGAGAAATTGTTAACTCTTGACCGAGAATATTTTCGTATCGCAACTGACCTGTGGTGTCAGAAATTGGACATTAACAGTGATCTATATTCAGTAATTTATCTAATATTATGATACGATATCTAATATTATTTTTTTAGACGAAATTATTTCCTTAACCGAATGCTGACTTGGCACGCTAAACTAATCTTATCGTTAAGTGAGAGAGAGAGAGAGCGCCAGTATAAGTGAAACAGCCCGCGTATAAACACGTTTTAATTCGCGCACCGCTGGAAGGCAGACCCTCCTTTATTTTTTTCGTATAACGAACCGCGGGCACGAATACAAATTACAAGCCATGATTGACAATTTATAAATCCCAAATGAATCCCCCGGGAAAGGTAAATTGAGCGGAAAACTGAGCAAACAAAATATCGCGGATTTCCAAGGCGAGCAGCGCCGTCGCGGAAACATATTTTTTCCTCCGCACGTCGGTTCAACCCCGGGTCGAATGAGATTTCCCGTTCCTCTCATTAAAGATACAAACAACCATTTCTTAGAAACACTCCGAATAATTATCTCGCGGTAATCGTGGAAAAGCCTTGATCGTTCGTTCCCCTCTACGTGACACGAATTTAATGACGCAATTAAGAAGTTCCCCGGGACACGGTGTCTCTTCGTGCCTAAGAGGGAAAGAGCCGGAAAATCCGGCGTCTAACGAATTCTTCTCGTCCGCGGAAAAGGCGCGCAAATGATTATTCGATTACCGTGGCGCGATATCGGTGCTCGAGAACCGTGGACGCGTAGACGAGCGTATCGAACCACTAATTAATCGTTCCGATCGTCTGAATCGACGAGAGGCTGGTTGGGTTGTCGCTCAAATTAGACGTTTCCGACGGTCGCCATTTTGGATCGCGTGAGAAGAGGACCGAATTATTTTCGTACGGTCGTCACTGTTGCAAGCGGTATCGTGAAAATTACGCGAAACGCAAATTTGCCGTTGATTTGTAACACTTCATGCAAATTTCAATGCTTCCTTCATTAATTTATGGAAAGTTTGTGTTGGAAGCTTTGCAATGTTAAAGATCGACTGAGGATTTAACGAGGCGTACATAATTTAGTTCACTTATTAATGCTCAGCTTATTAGCATTATAGAATATTGCGCGGTAATGCATAAAGTGCTTGTGCATGCGACCGATTATGTATTATTGATGGCGATTTTAATTATCCCTTGCAATTATTAATTGTTACAGATCTGCAATTTCAATCAAAACAGTTACACTCCGGTCCAATTAATAATTGCACCGAACAGCTTGCAATCAACTGAACAGTTACATTTCAATTATCATTAATACACGGCTAGATTACATTTCACCGGTGGTATATTATCGTATTCGAAAAATTTGATGAGAACAATTTACTCTATTCTTTAATATTTAACAGCAAACATGTTACAATGCTACTAGACCGCTGATTGTTAATTAAACATCGCGAGAACTAATTTTCGCCATTAAACATTGTTATATAGAGTCGTAAAATCAACAATACTAATTGTTAATTAGACATCGCGAGAACTAAAATTCTCGCCATTAAAGATTGTTATATAGAGTCGTAAAGTCAAAATACTAATTGATATAACTCAGCATTATTCCGACCACCGCGGCTCTTGTGAAAAATTATGAAACTTTAGTGCAGAACGTTTGCAAATTACGATGCGTGGAAATGATGACTAGGTGCCTTGTTTAACGACTGCTCTAATTTCTCAACGTTCAAATATCCGAATCTCTTGTTATTCGAACCGAAAACCTCCCAATGAAACGAATTAATCTTTGCAGATCGATAAGATCTAATTAATTTATGCAATATATTAATATTCAATACGTCTATGTCCTCCTCTCACAAGATTTCAAACAAACGTTTCGAATCACGATATTTCGTGATTTTCATCCATATTCAGGCATTGTTTAAGAGAGAACTATTTAAAAACCGGACCATATGATAAAGATTACGCGTATGAAACACTGTTGCTTGATAATAGAATTAAAGATTATAAAATTCGCGCGAAGTTCTACAACAACGCTGGCATGAATTCGCTTTTGATTGAGCATAATACGAGGCGTAACAACGTTACGGAAACAAACGTACACGTAACAATAACGCAGATGGAACACAAGCCTGCGTCAGAGAAGCGTTCGCTGCGCCGAACGATCTCCTTAATCCGACGCTAACATTTCCCAATTAATTCGAATACAGAAGCTGATCCCGCCAGATCGTTAACACAGTAACAGTTGCACGGTTACGTAACGCGTCGTACTGGTCCAGCACGAAAGAGGCAATGGATCGGCGGTACTCACCTTGTCGAGATCGATCTCTTCCTGGGAGTTGAGCTTCGGGCAGGAAAGGACCATGTATTCCGAGTTGTCGACAGAGTTTTCGGCCCACGAGACACCGGCCAAAATCAGCATCACTAAACACCACTTCATCGTTCGCGAATGGCTGTATTCCGTCCGTATGGAACGCTTCCAATAATCGCGATCGTGTTTTCGATCGTTCGGCGTCGCGAAACAAAATCGAAGCGAAAAAAGAGACGGGAACAGAGGAGGATGGGAGAGAAACGGAGAGGGGAGAGAGAGACAGAGAGAAAGAGAGAGAGAGAGAGAGAGAGGGAGAGATCAGTCTTGCACGTTTGGCATCGACGACGCGTCGATCGCGATCACGCGCGGCTCAGATCCTCTTCGGCATGTCCCGGACTTTGACCCAATTTTTCGAACTGGCCGCCTGTTCTCGGTGCACCGAACTCCTCCGCAAGAAATCCGCGGACGATCACCGATGCTGCGAGTACCGGCTCGACTCTCAGCGCGACTGTCGTTCGGCAGACACGCTAATAAGAGGCAACATCGCACAAGCCTTGTCCTCCTCGACTAATATTTTCCAAGCGAGTCACGCGGCTCCGCTCCCCCAGTTCCTTCGGTCTCTGTCGCGCTTCTGGAACGCTTTAATTGAACGGCTCGCTCATCCCCGCGCGCTCGTCCGTGATCGATGCTTCAGCGCATCGCTCGCCCGCTCGCCCGCTCGCTCGTCCGTCTCGTTCTCTCGCTTCCTCGTCCGCCTCTTCGTCGCAATCTCTCTCTCTCTCTCTCTCTCTCTCTCGGTCTCGATCGAACCGGGATCTGGTGGCCGCTGGATCGCCGTCCACGGCCGCAGAAGGTCTCGAGGACGTTTCTTCCCTCTAGGAGCTTCGGCTCTACCGGCGAGCAATCATCGCAGGCTTCGTGCACGCTCGATGAACGAGCAGCGGTCGATATTTGCACGGCTCGCGGACAATTACGCTCGCAAACCCGCGAGAGTGTCGATCCGCGCGCGTTTCACCCGCTCGCGCGGTTGCCCGCGGTTGCCACGGGGAGCCGATCAAACCGCGATCGGATCCAGCGTCCAGCGAGATCCTTCGATACAGGCCGGCGATACAGATCTTCCGCCTTCTGTTTCGGAATCCTCTTCGATCGCGAAGAGTGCCTTGGAGAACACTTGGAACTACCGTTTCGCTGCCGGTGTGGACCGGTGTGTCGGGGTAACCGTTCGTAGATCTGATGATCCTCGCGGATCGCGGGGATCGATCGGTGCACCACTGAACACGCTTCTCGGGATCAGAGCCGAGCGACGATCCAGAGCAGACCACGATCGAGCAGGCCGGGATGCGCACGCGACGCAGTCGTAGGGTACTCTGACGTTCCCAGTCTGCTCCGCTGGTCCTCGCCTACGTCCGTCCGTCCGTCGCGACGCCCCCACGATTCGCAGGGAGAGGGGAGCTAAGAATGGGCCGAACACGTGAAGGAGATCAAGGATTAGCTGCGGAACCCACTCGCCGGGAGACGTTTTTCTCCACGGGGAATCAATTTTCTGGGGAACGAGATGCGCGAGTCGCCGGCACAGTTTTCGGACAGGTGACACCGCCGTTCGATGAATGATCGCCGGACTGCCGGATCTCGATGCAAATTCGCGCGTGATCGTTCTACGTGGACACCGTGCCCTCGCGATGAATTTACTTTGCGAGTCGTCGGATTCTATGTGGCGTCGAGTGACGCCGCTCGTCCTCGGAAATTTGCTTTTGTGCTTTACCCGGTCGGACGGGGTGGGGAGCGGTGGCACAGTTTTTCTAGATACATTAGTGCATATCAAGAAACGGCCAGATTTTTTTGCTGATGGAGGAATTGCATCGTATGCACGAAGCTGTCGGACTCAGATTGGATGGTATGACCCGAATTTCACATGTCCTAGCATGATTACGTTCGCATCTGCCTAAATTTCAAGATCGTTTTAAAGTTGGAGGTTTTACGGCTTTTCGGACGTTTATCATCTTACTCGTACGTCCTTAAGTCATTTTCCTGGGATCCATTTTTATTCCAATCTATTACACTTTCTACATAAGACTGTTGGAAATGTAATTGATGTTATTATACAAAATTTTTGATTTTAATTCGATTATATAAAATAATTTCGTTTTACATAGCTTCTTAGGTGGTTGACGTGAATTTATTAACCCCTTGCCGTAACATTTTCTTTACAATTATTACGATTAGAATAGTTTCAATCGCACTAAGTTCTTCGAAGAAAAAGGAATTTTATAATCACTACGTACTTACGTCTAGTCGAATGTTTAAATATTGGTGAAACAAGAATAAAAATTGATTCCTTCTTAAAGGAACTGATAAAAATTCACACCTAACAGCTTATTGTTATAAATCTCCATCACGAGTCTCACTCGTTAAAGTACGGTAAGGAGTTGAGGAATAATTGTGGTAAATTGTTTTCTACGCTTTCCAGTTCGCTGAAAGTGATCCAAAATGTAAGCAAAGTTCGATATGTTCAAATAGAAATAAATAAAAAATAGGAATACGATAAATGAACGATGCAGCATTATAGACCACTCATTCCATTACGGAACTGTAGATCTTCATTCATACGAAA
>NC_135775.1:6425865-6500569 GCF_028453695.1 Augochlora pura | reverse complement strand
CCACCCTGATTCAGCCGCGAAGCAAGGTCGAAGACACAGCGGGATCAATTAATCGTCTTCTTTTGGTTGACGATAGAATCGCGATTGGTTGCAGCACGCGCCAATCGCGGACAAGAAGAGGCCGGGAAGTCCTTTGTCGGTTCTCGAGGTCGAGGACCCGAAGCAATGTGTTCTCGCGCACTTCATGACGCCGTTGGAGCCATTGGACCCGCTGACGGAGTCCCCGGTCTCCCGTCCGTTGGTCCTGCAACGGGACACCGCTGCCGAACTGGTCGCGGAAATAGCGCCATCCGCTTCCCAGAGCATTCTGCTCACGAACATGGAGAAAAATGGTAATTCGAGGGACACCTTGTAGAGGAGTAGGGTTGACGGATCGCGCCGCGACGGTAACGCGACCGCCTCTCCGCCGGCGTTGATAAATGTCGGGCAACAATATCCGAAGACGCCGGCTGAACTCCGTACACTTCGCGGTAACGACACGGCGAAGCATAACGCTCCGCCGGCTGCCATGAAGATAGATTTCGGTCCTCCCCTCGTCGATGACAAACGACGTCGCGGCGACGGAAAAATTACAATCGGACGGCGCGCCGCTCCGCGAATTTCGCGGAATTTCATTGGCAGTCTCGTTGAACCGACGTTCGCTTCGATGAGTGTACTCCAAAGGGAAAGTTTCGATTTACTTGGGAACTCTTCGGCGTGTCCGGCTGGTGCCAATTGTTCGGCAATATTTGAAACTGCGAGATCAATTTGTTTGCTCCGCAATTCTCTTGGCAACCGTTCCCCGTTTCTTCGTGCTCGTTCTTTAGGAATTTCTGCCCTTCTTTTGAGTTCGGTCTCGTTGAAAACTTGAGAATGCGTGGCTGGATTATTAGGTATACCGGAAAGTTCTGTCGGATAATGTCATATTAAGTTTTAATAATTATGCATATGCTCATTCGAGACATATATTTTTCACAAATATTATTTACAAATTGCCATCACGCTGGCTAGAGATCATATGTAACGAAATTAAATTGTATAATAAATATCATTAAATGTATGAAATTATATTAATTATATTAACATATTTTATTCTATTTATTTCACTTCGCAGACAGAAATTTCCGGTAGTCCTAATATTATACATATATAAAACTATCACTTTGATTTTGAACCATGGTGCACCCTTTCGCGCAATGTCTGCAATCAGATCGTTGAAAATGATTTCCTAATCTCATATAATTACTCAAAACACTTCTCAACTCTCTGTGGCTCGGTATAACTTTGTTACGTACCTATTGAACATTATATGTCCTTTTCTTAACTTTTCATTTTTAATTACATCGTTTCAAAATATGTTCTTTTTCTCTTTCAAAATCGATTATAATAATTGATATATAATTATAACTTTCAATCTTCACTTCACACATCCGACAAAATTCAATCTCTTTAGATTGTTTAATTCATAACTAATTAATTGACATCTCCTATTCGTATACAAAATTTAGACTATACATATATTGCGGATTTTTATTCGAGCCGCTAAAGGATTAATCAGTTTCAATGATCTTGTAAGGATCGTGGCACCAAAACGGCGCCCTTATCAGATAGAGAAAAATTCGAAAACGGTTACCAATGGTTCGGTAAATGATCTTCGATGGTTATGCGAAGATCGGCAAGCGTCCGGCTAGGGAAGGTGCGAACGAGGAACGGGAAGATGCAGTTGTGACTTATTTGTGATTTATTTGCGACTGGTATAATAATTTCAGCCGATTTCCCATTCATCACGTACTACCTAATAAACAAACAGAACACGGATCCCGTGGACTTTTACAACGAGGTTCAATGCGCCGCCCTGAGGAAGTTCGACCCCCGGGATCTCCGTTACGCGGCCAGCCACACGTTGGATCTGTTCAACGAGGTAGCAACGATCGCGAGGCCCCCATTGGAACCACCTGGTGTCAGACCACCGATTCCGTCCACCGGCTACATCGTCTCGATCTTCAAGGTGTTCGAGGGCGATGACGGCCTCAAGTTCGAGCAGAACTGGCTCTATTGGACCGGTAATTCTTTATACCACGTTCACCCCCGGTGTCAGCGTATTTTTCTGAATTTGTAGCTTCATTTCATTTTATTCGTTTCTTTATATTTCATTTTATATTCATTTCTACTCCAAATGGATTTTGTTCTACTACTCTATTTCTTTTATTATACTTATGCTTTTTTCATTACTAAATAAATTTATTCATTACAAATAAACGAAAATTGTCTACGTTAATTCGAAGATATTGAAGACGCGTGCTTTATTCTTCTTTTTCCGAATAATTTTAATAAATCCAAATTAATACGTAAAGATTCTCAATTTCTTTCAATCTTTTCACTATTTTGTATATCGCCATTCCATTTTCACCGTAAAAGCATAAAATTCGTAGTTTAATTGCAAACGTATAAAGTCAATCAAATTAAGGAACTTAAAGATGTAACGTCGGACTCAACTGCGGTTGCAGTCCGATTAAAAATGGCCGACACCGGTCATCGAAGTCTCCGTTCAGTCGTCACAGTGTACCGTTTCGTTCCAGGCGCCCGCATGATGTACCGGTACTTGCCAAAATCGGTAGGCCTGAGGCGCATCACGCTGCACAAATCGATGTCACAGGGCGACAAGATGTACCTGCTGATCTGCGAGTGCTCGCAGCTGCAAGACAATCTATCCGCGGCGGCCATACTGTTGCCGGCGTTGCGGGCCCGATTATGCGGCTACACCGGTTTGTACAGGCCTTCCGTGTGCTTCTGATTCCTCAAGAAACGCTGACGACGCGCCCGCGCCGGCGGCGTGCAGCCGGGCAGAGCCACGCTCTGAGAGACCGCGAACACAGAAAAATATCTCTCCGGACATCGTGGAGGTATCAACGACCATCGTCGGAGCAATCCAAAGGGGTGTCTCTCGGTGGCGACGCGACGCCGCCGCGGGTCGTTCTCTTCAAGAAGCGTTCGTCGGCTAGATCCAGTCTGATCTCGAGCTTATCGAGCGGGGGTAGGACTTTTCGCAAAACAGAAAGACGATCAGTAGTTGCGAAGTAACACGGAGGAGAAGAAGAAAAAGAAGAAGAAGAAGAAGAAGAGGAAGAAGAAGGGAGTCTTTTACGAGGGGTCGTTTCGCTGACTCGTAAAACCGGCCCGCGATATCGGTCAGATACGATCTTCTCGTTCCCGGTTTTATAAAAGTCACTTATTTTCATACACCAGCGTGTACTATCACGGTGTTAGGCCGGCCCGCGCTGCTTACGACTTTTATCGAGGTTAGAGAGAGCGCGCGCGCGCGCGCGTGAACTGGCGCCGCTCTATTGGAGCCGACGGGATCCTACGGAGGAGGATCGAGGCACGCGGTTTCCGGCGCACTCTTCGTATACGCTTTAGGGACATATTCTCTCAACGAATCTTGGTACGCTTCCGGGCTGCACGACCCGTGTCTAGTTACGCCTCTGGCCAGTTTGTATTTTTCGACTTTGCATACTTCATCCGACGTTCAAGCGGACGTTTATTGCAAAACGAGCGTGGTCCGCTCGATACGCCGAGGGACGCGCGCATCCGCATGCACACGGGGAGGACACACCGTGCTGTCGGCGGCGTTTGCCAACGCGAGGCTGCATGGGATTAAAGAGTTATCGGTAATAGACAGCGTGGTCTGCGCCGAACGTAACATTTTCTTCTGGACCGTGTTTCCTCTTTCGCTTTTCGCTTTCCTTTTTCTCTTTCGCTGAATGCACCTCTCTTTTTCTACTCATACTCTATTGGAATACTTCTTCTCTCTGCTCGAATTCTTCCACATAGGGATACTTCTTTTTATTCCTTTACCTATCTACCGATACACTTCTCTCTCTCTTTTCCTCTTTCTTTCTTTCTTTATTCTCTCTTTTTCTCTCTCTTTGTCTCTCTTTACCTATACGTACTCCGCAATGAAGTACGCTTGGTACTTCATTTTAATCTCACGTCCCATCTTTTTATAGGTACACCCCCACTAAAAGTATTAGGACACTTGCGGTAAAATTAAATAGATTTGAAAAACTGATAGGAAATTATTATAATTTCTTCAATTTATTTCAAAGTTTTATTTCAAAATTACATTACGCTGCAACAAGGGCATATACATTTTACATTATAATAAAAATTAACGTCAATTATGTAAAGAGAAATTAAATTTTCTTTTCGTTGACGTATCCGTCACGGGTTTTAATTACCAAGTGAATTGTTTAACAACTTTGACATCGGTTTTATTAGTATTCTCTTATCTTTAATCCTATCTGGTTCCATGCATTTTCTAGCGTGCTACACGTATTAAGAAAACACATCGTTGTACAAAGCGGCGCATACATTCTCAACGAACAGAATACAGTAAATGAGTAAAGTAATTACACAAATGGCACGAACACTTGTAACTTACTATATATTTTCGACAATGCAATGCCATAAAACTCATTCATAATACTCGTGCAGATATTTCTTAAACTAAACGGAAAATTACAATTCATATTAAATCAGGAGGTGTCCTAATACTTTTGGAAAGGAGTGTACATACTTTCTCTATTCTCTTTTCAATCGAATACCTATATTCGTCTACACGAATGATCTCTTCTTTCATAGCGCACGCATACTAGGAACTGCGCCCTCGATGAAATAATCTTCGACAGTGACTCGCGTATTCTGCTCTACTTTCATCGAAGCAACTCGCTGCTCATAGTTCTTTACCTTCGATTCAAATTCTCTGAACTATTTACTGAAAACACGGTACAATTTCTGCTCCCGCACACGCTTCTTTCTCTCTAACGATTCTCTCAACGCACCGATTCCTCTTTAAAATCGTCTCCTCCGCTTTGCTAAACTACAAACCATGTATGATTCTCGCGAGAGCATTAGAGTGCCAAACAGAAGCGTTTTTCGATACCGGAATGTTGTGCAGGATATCGTGCGAGACACAGGTGTAACTTCTAGTGATTTTCCACCTATTGGTGTCGCTTGTTAAACGAACGTCTACCAAGTTGTACCGCCGGCAGTACGCGCACACACGCACGCACACAGAGGACAGAGGACATATACAGAACTTTTATTACTTATCGACGACTTATCGATTAAATCGCTGACTTACATATCATATACTCGATAAACTGTGATATCCGAACGATTGACGTATATATCACACGTGGAATGGGGCGCGCGAAAACGTGTCGCGCGGCGTATCTTTTCTTTCGTTTTATCTACCGCATACGAACGAATAGATGATCCTCGTGGAGGAACGCTAGTCTGCGAGACACAATTTTAGGCGGAACCGGACGCTCTCGACGGTTTTTTAGTGGCTACGTCGGAGGACGCTCTGCAATTTAATCCGAAACTTTTATCTGATTAACAATTTCACACCGTTTGATATTACATATCCTTGCCTGGATTATCAAAGCGAGTGGATTCCGAGCGGACGGGATGCAACGGGCGTTCCCGCAGATTCTTCGATTGAATGGCGATCTGTCTGCTCCAGACACGTATTATACTACTTGCGAATGAAGCGTTACGTTTCTCCGGCGAAAACTGTAAATTAACCGTGCGACGACGGACCATTTTCACAAGTGTCCATTTATTTTGGAATTATTCAGAACACAATTTGAAAAGATATTTTTATGTCCTAATGCGACAGCGATTTATTTGATTCATTTATCGAAATTTGAATAATTAAGTATACGGCTTAAGTGCTTTGTATTAAAATTGACACAACCACTGCCCTGCGAGGAATAACGTTGTTACAAAATTACTGCGGTTAAGTCTTCGCTATTTAATCTTGGCGACTCTCGAAACTACGCCCTATTAAAGTTAATTAAACTCTACGTTTTATAAATTTAAAAAATTATTCATCTCTTCGTTTAATGTATTATTTCACGCTAGTCTTTCTTTAACCGAGCTAAAACAACTTCGGAAGCACCGAACGGGTTCTTTAGTTTTCTTTTACGTGGGGATCAAAGGTTCTCATGGTAACGTTTCATTCTTCTCCGTCGCGATCATTTTAATTGCATGGAATTCTTGCGAACAGAGACTCCGTTTCCGATTCGACGATCTTGCATTCGCAAGAGAATTAATTAGCCCGCAGTTCCGCCATTTAATCCCTGCGTCTGCGCCCGGATTGTCCGCGGGGACGAAGAGACAAGTCTCTCTCCCGACTTTTTCGCGGGGAAAGCTTAATAAAAGAATCTCTCTTAGGTTGCCCGGTAGAAGTATCTAGGATGAGGGCGAGTAGCGTGAATTGGCATTCGTAGTACAAACCGTGAAAACGAGGAAGTTCGAAGCAAAAAAAAAAAAGTAACGCCAGTAAGAGGAAGAAATCAAAAACCATAGTGAAAACGTATAGTCAATATACGCTTGTTGCATACCAGACAATAGCTAGGATGATTGCGCAGGCGCGATCGGTAAACGAAAAAAAAATAAAACGTAGATTTTTAAGGACACCACCTCCATCGACGGCGTATACTTACAATACGTCCCGTTCGTAACTCGCTGAAACAAAAACGTGGAACAAGAGACGCTCTTAAGTATAAGACGATTAATAACGCGCGAGCTGGTGCCGTGGCAGCGATTGCCTCTGATCTTGGTTCGAATCGATAAAATAAAATCGGATTTTAGAATGAAAAGAATTATGTAATAAAAAGAAATGCATAGAATCCACAATTGGACGTTGAAATAGCGATCATGCTGATCAGATTTAATTCCATCCATTAATAATGAATGCCGCATCGATCACATATAGATGACATAAATGTTTCTTAACAGTTTTCAAAATTCATTTGTATTGTCGTGTATGTATATTCGAACAAATTCTATTTTATTAGGATTTCTAAAATATCTTTCCCATTAATATATTCTTAGAAAAGTAGTCAAATTTATTTTTATTCTGAATTTGCGTCGACTAAACCTATTACATCGTGTAATAGGTTCTTTTCATCCGTCACGAATATGTCACGATGTTATAACGCAAAGACTTGATCAGATTTAGTGGGAGCTCTATGTCTCTTAGGACTTACTATGTTTCTTAGGACCTTTTAATAAATCGTCCGCCGACGCATTGGCCGTCAGAAGATCGCTGGCACGAGACCGGGAATTAAAATAGGGGGACGACGAGCGAAAACCAAAAGAATTTCTGAACGAATGTGAACTCGCGATTTTACTGTGATCCCAAGTGTATCGCGGCGGATATAATATATTGTATTACAAAAAAAAAAAGACGATACACGATTTGTTCGGTGTGCGATTTGGGTGTCGGTCCACTTTTGAGAAGGGGGGTACGCCGTTCGGGTAAACGTGTTCTTCGCCTGCACAAGTTTGTCTACGTGAGCACCTTTTTTTGCTCCGCGTGGAGGAGAGTAACGTCTGTTCAGGGTAATCTTTACTCTGCGGACAAGCGAATCGGATCCAGAACAGAGATCCCGAGGATCGTGGTACCACGGAACCAGGTTGGATCAATGCGAAGACGGATTGGTACTCTGCGATTACGATAGGTTTATTATATCATGTACAACGAATACGATGAAATTAATAATAAATCACTTCTAATATTAGAACGCTTCAACGATTTCTTTGCCCGCTAACAAGATAATAGAAGTTATTGTTAATTTGTGAACAATGTAAAAGAAATTCCATTTTATGCATAAAGGAGTTATTATTAACTAATACGTTTGTACAAGCGTATTGATTAGGTAGGTGCGGAAAAAGTAATTACGAACGCGAAAGTTGAATATTTGCACTAAATGTATGATGGGAAACGTTTCGGATTTAATTTAGTGATGGGAAATTAACGTTAGATGGCGCCCTCGCTGATTCTGCTGTAGATTCTAAGCGGATTGCATGTGAACTGCATTACCTCAAAATGGACTGCAGTGGCCTGCATTATCTCTATTGAACGTAGCATTATTTCTTCAATATTAAATTATGTATTTAATATTTAACATTTAACTGGTATAATTTTATGTATTACATATTTGTTGCTATTGAATTTTATTGTACCTTCTTTTGTTTGGAATTATATTGAGTTATTAATGTCGGAGATTTTATAAGACAAACCTTAACAGTTACATTTTTCCTTTATTCCTGTTAACTGATTTGACATTAGGATATTATTTCATGTGTCAATATATTTAATTGGTCACACTGCTAATAAACTCCGTTCAACGCCAACCAGCGTAATGGCAAAACGCTCAAACCATTAGTCAAAGTTACCGACAGAAAGATTAAAATATCAACAATAGCTGCAATTGGTAACGGCAGTTAACAATTCAAACGTACATTCAAGTTTGTTTATGAATTACTTTAACTATATATATTATTTGCATTTATATACACCTTCAATAGATGTTCTTACTTTCAAGAGATCACAATAAACAATTCGATGTTACTAAAATGAATTGCTTTATTTACAGATCAGTGAAGTAATCGATGTACTGCATAATCAGAAAAATATAAACTAATTCAGAGCATATAATATACAACTTAAAATCTGTACTTAGTTAGTAACCTCTCGGTCCTCTGAATCTTCTTCTAGCATCGATCTGAAACGTAGAAATCCAAATGTATTCGCATCTTCGTCATATACATATATACAAATATCCATTTATTAACTAATAATATTTACGATTGAATGTTTGCACTCGTAAAACGCTCGATGCAAGGCAAAGCACTCGGCAGGCACGGATTTGTCTTTACTTCGTAAACAGTCTTTGGGCGTGCGTTTAGACTGCAATAAGTAACAATGTTATCGCACGATACTCTCTCGCTGAATGTAATAGTATGCAACCGATAAAAACTTGTTGGAGTAATCAAAACGGGAGAGATTGTATAAACATCGGCAGAGAGTGTATAAACATCGGCAGAGAAAATCATGGGAGGTTAAAGTCACTAATAATGAACACTATAATTTCTTACAATTTGACAGCAATCAGTTTCTAGCAAACACATTTTTAAATTTGCCCGAAGGGAAGCGCATTTTGACTTATCCTTTAATTGTTCACCGTCAGTCGAGTATCGCATCATCTTGAATGATATAATGTATCACAACGTTCCTAAGATATACTGGTCGATTATGTTTAATTCATTTCGTAGAAGTAACCCTAACCTTCCACCGTGGCCAGTCCGTATCAACAATACATATGGCCAGCGAAGCCAGCCAAAGGCCATTGGGTAGTTGCAATCGGTGAACAGTCAAGTTAAAGTCTAAAACAACATTCTATTCTGCAATAGAAGTGATTTCCGAATAACGTTTAGATCGGGAAATCAAAATTAACAAAGGATACCGAAAGACAACGAAGTACGAGGTAATTGACAGTTATGGCTTTTTTTTTTGTGACGTTTGACAGTTCACATATGTAATATTTCGATCTTAATTGTCTAGAAGAGAATGTAATTTTTGTAAAATCGCGCCAATTACATTGTAATTTACAGTGTAACTTGCAACATTTAATTACAGTATAATTCTTTTTAATTTCAGTTTTTAAATCAAACTTATTTTTAGAATTTACCTGCAATGTCATTTTACAGGAAAATGGTTTATCACCGCGGCAATCAAAGGGAAGGTTCACCGCATTATGTATTTTTGTATTCAGACGATGAAGCCAGTCAAGATGAAGATGATATTCCTCTGCAACCACGTAACAAGACTGCATCGTTGCCACGTAAAGTGGAAGTGATTAATGTTCAATTGAAGCCTGAGGACACTTTGCAAGCATTGGCAGTGAGGTGCAGATGCACGGTAATATCTATGAAACGTTAAATAGCATTAAGTTGATTAAAACATCCTTTCTAAATTACAATTTCAGATATCCGAATTAAAGAGAATCAACAAGATCCACAGAGAGAACGAGATCCATGCAAGACGGTTTATAAAGGTGCCAGTTCAACCATTCTCTCTGCTGACTGAAACCTTGGGAGAGAATCAGATTGAACAAGCCATCACAAGCAGTGTAAGTATATCTGCTGATGGAGAAGTGAGTATGTCTACACAAAATTTGTCGCTAAATGTAATCAAGAGTCCAACTGTAACTCAGTCGCCAAATGTAGAGATCAATACAATAATATTGAATTCGGTGTGTGAACCCTTATCATCATACAATAATAGTAATACTTTAGAGATTGTTAGCACAGAATCTGAACAGTTGCTTCCACCATCGGAGAGCAATTCAAATAGCGCTCATCTAATAGATACATTTAGGTGTTCTGGTGATGACTGTGGATTATCCTGGACACACCTCCTTGCATTTTCACTATTCATATGTTTGGCAGTGCCTATTGTATACATACTTTTCATAAGAGCAGTTTCATTTAAACATCATTCAATTACCAATCACTAGCAATACTGTAAAAAAGTTGTTTTACGAATGAGTGTAGAAAGTGAACCCGTAATCTCTACTTACTAAAACTAGTCGTTACATGACTTGTAATGACTTGCAAACGATATTACAAGATATTATTTTCTTATATTAATATTGCGTCACCACGGTAAAATTTGTTACTGAATGATACAAATAAGTTATATAATACATAAGTTAAAGTGCCTTTATGAGTATCTGATGCATTAATATGATAGGTGAATGCTAGTGCGTGTGTGAATACAAATATGATACTAAACATTATACAGATAGTATAATATGTAATGGAGCAATTGCCAAAGACATTTCCATTGGCAGTTGAGCTGCTCATAAGGATCTTGTATAACAAGAACGAAAGATATACATATTCTTATTTTAAGTTTTCTCGATGACACGTGATATTAAGCGTTTTTTAAACCATACTTTGTTGTAATAACGATAGGATTAACGTACACTATCATTTGTGATGTATTCGTACGTACATTTTATATTACATTAACGTTGTTGTTTCAAGAAAGTACAAACGAATTACTACAACTGAACGAAGCATCTTCCTCTGTAGTAATATTTTTATGTAATTATAACCAATACATATTTTATTGAACAGCTTCCGACGTTATGTAAAATGAGCTTTTGATAATATTTTCTTGTTAAAGTCTATGAGAAATATATTTTTTAACAATGAAATTTGTCTCATTTACTGTATCCCTTTAACATGTATTTTAAAACTATGGAATATTCTATTTGCTGTCAAATTCTCAGTGTAATCAAACGCAACAAGGTTTCTGTACAAATATTTTCTATTATTTTCTTTATTTTTATAAGTCGAGTTACAAAAATCAAAATGGTAATTGATGTCTCTTGCAACTTTTAGCAACTGATGTTTCCTTGCTTTGCCAATCTTTAGCCATTCCAAGATATCCTGCAATTAATAAAATAGAAAACTAAGTATCTTAGTCTACAAGCAGGCGAAAAAATTGTTACAGTTAATTATGTTCAGAATGAATACTAATATCGTTCAATTTAATTAATTCAGAAGACCGTCGTTGTTTTCATCATTTTATGGTTGTGCTTCGTTAATATTGAATTTTTAAAATTTTGTTACTGACCGTGATTGTATGTTTTATAATCTTAGAACTTCTTAAAACTCTTCTTCGATCCAGTTCCTTTGGACACCTTCAGAACATTAAATCTGACTGTTTTACTGAGGGGTCTGCATTCTCCAATTGTAACTACATCTCCGATTTCCACGTCTCTGTAACATAAAGTAATAATGATAATAACAATAAAAAATAATATCGGAAAAATAATATGTATGAAAGAAAGATCTTTAATCAGAAAATACGATTGTGTGCTTCAATTAACTCTTTCAGAAGACCGTCGTTGATATCATCATGTAATAGCAAATAAATACTTAAAAGCCATGCTAAGTAGTATACAATATCAACCTGAAGCAAGGGCTGAGATGGACACTCATGTTGCGATGCCGTTTCTCAAAACGGTTGTACTTTCTGATATAATGTAGATAATCCCTACGTATGACAATGGTCCTTTGCATTTTCATCTTCTGTACAACACCAGTGAGAATACGTCCTCTGATAGAAATGTTGCCAGTGAATGGACACTTCTTGTCAATGTATGTTCCCTCCAAAGCCTACAATCCAAAATTCAAAATTTATATCATGTTACGAAGCCTTTGGACGATGTTTTTGAAATAGATAAAAATATATGCATACCTCACGAGGTGTTTTGAATCCAAGACCGACATTTCGGCTAAATCTCATAGGCTTCCTTCTCTTGGGGCCCAGACCTTTCTTGCGGTTAAGAAAGATCGTAGGCTGTTTTTGGAATGAACGCTCGGTCTGCGAACATACGAATGCATTTCTAAATTTCACTACACTTGTTCTACAATTCTACAATTGTGCAAAGTACATCATTATCATTGAAAGCATGAACTGTTTAGAGAACTGAACCACGTGCAACGTTCGTACAAAAAGTCACAACATTTTCAGAAATATCTTGAATAACGAATTCTTTATTCTCATTATCAACTGTTACGTTCGAAATGATCACTTGGAAAAAAATATTTGGAGCCTAACAAAATTAAACCGGGAAAAATGAACATATCGTCACCGCTAATACTGAACACGTACCTGATCAGCCATCTTGCCCTACTGAAAGAGAGATCGAAACCGGAAGAGCGATCGCGTCATTTCGCGTTGAATCGAATTTTCAGTCTAGCCAACATGAAATGATAAAATTTCGTATAATTGTGAAATTTGAAAACTTAAATCTTCGACAAGTTATTCGTCATGTTTTTGAGCCTAATAAGATACAAGGACAGTAATGAGATAGAAATTTCTTACACTCTGATTAGCTGATACAGTAATGGGTTTCATTCCCACACATTTTTACGCCGCAGCTTGATCTGCTAACGAGGGTCCACATGGAAATCTTCTTTGCTCTGATTGGCTGTCAATTCACTACTCTGCCAAATATTATTCATCTATCATATTTGATAATTTTCTATTTTATGTTTTACTTTATATTTAAATATAAAAGAATTTCTTAGTTAAAAGTTTGATATGCAAAATTTCAAATCTGCCCTAAAACAATCCTTAAACTACTCTAAAAGTATTTTAAAACTATTCTAAAACTGTCCCAGAATTGCCTGAAAACGTCCGTAAAAGTACTCTAAAACTGCCCCAAAACTACAGTAAAACTACCGTAAATGTATCTCAAAGCTTTCCTAAAAGTACCTCAAAAGTGTCCTAAAATTTTTCTAAAACCTCAAAGGAGAGGGATTAATACAAAAATATGTCGAATGTTGTTTCTTTCTGTTAAGTTATTTATTTTTTACTTTGCCTGCTTTTACTTACTGCCCGCTTTTTTGTAAAGTTAAAGTAATTTTACAGTGATCTTGTTAATCTCTCCGGTTACTCCTATATTGGTTTGTTTATTCGGGTACGACTATTTTAAGAAATTGTTGCAGCTTGTGCTTAAATGTTGAATATTTACAGGAATTCTTTTTCCCAAGCTAACCAAGACACTTTATTAACGTGTAAGGGTTAAATAAAGTGTTTTTCTTTTGCGTTGACATTCAGGACAATGCAATAATTAGCTTAACCTTATCCGGTTCAACCTGCCAAAATATTGCTGACGAAGTCACACATTCGAGTCTTATTTCAATGTGCATTGAATATCATTCTCGAATTCGCTGGTAAATATGGTTCATAATTCTACAAGGCGAAAAATACAAGTAGAATTCATGCTATGTGTTTCAGATGAAGTGTCAGAGGTATAAATGCACGAAAAGAATGAGATGTAAACACGTGAGGCAGCTAGGGATCTTGCTATGGAACACGCACACATAGAGTCCACTGAATTCCTTCTATCTCTTTTGATCATCTCCCTTTCTCTTTCTAAAGTATAGCTGCGTGAAGGTGGGTGCGTAGTAAATTAATTAGGATAAAAGGGGCTTGAATTGAGAGAAAAAAAACTTTTGAAATAAAAGACGATTCCTAATAGATAAAAGAAGTTTCTTCATATTTATGAAAATCAAATGTTCGAACAGGAGTTTTATCCCTGACCTTGTCATTACAGTATCGGATTCTATTCTTGAACACCCCCAGGCCACAATTTGATTCGTTAGCAAGGGGTTGACATAGAAATTCTCCCTGCTTTGATTGACTGATGATACGCTGCTGTAACTGGATCCACTGTGGATTGGATGCGCAATAAAATGGTGGGGATCTGCGAAATACCTTAGAGATTAAGAAAAGTGTGCAGGAATAGGTACCACTACTATACTACTAGTAATAACTTGAAAGATCCGCCGCAAATGTCGCCACTAATCTCCAACTACTTCCTCTGATTTCTCGGTGCGTAAAAAAAATAAAATATTTATTAAGAACGTCGCAGTCGACCATTGTTTCTCCAGAGTATCGATTCCGAGTACATATTTTGCGACGAATTTAAAGTAAGGATATTGACTGGCTGATATTATTTGTCGTGTTATTAAACGAATGCATTGAGGATCGTGCTTTATGAAAAACGGCGCATGAACGATCGATATGCCTATCTGTCTGTAAACTATGTAATCGTTGCGGACTGTACGTGTTTATGGATGTTTCGATGGTTGACAGCTGTCAATCGTACATAGGTTGGTAGTGAGTCACCGCTTCGTCAGTGGAACTAGGTGAAGACCGCTCGCATCGGCAGGTGACTAACAACTCAAGAATTACTGCAACCTTCTGTTTTTTTTCTTTGTTGTGTTATCATTTATCGCACACGCACTTCCTCGTTTTAGCTAAGAACAGTTTATGCTTTTGTGATTCTCCTTTGGAGAAACCTAAAAATTTCAGCACTTGCTTTTTTGGCCTACAAGTTTTGTGCTGGTCCACCACAGGTATCACGCACCATCACCTACCTTCTTTTGTTCAGATGTCCAGGTATTTTTTGTAAGAGCTCTATTTCAACTTTGTTTTGCATCATACAGCGCAGAATTCTCTTAACTTTAGATAACACTTGCTTTGTTCCTATTGTTTCACAGCGATATAACCGGCATGGCGTCTAGTTCCGTCAGCCAGGAGGACTTTGACAATGACTATGAGTTAACGTCGAGGAGGTCCAGAATTAGAACAGCACGGGCAAGGGTTGGTCCACCCAGAGCAGGAGACACTTCTTCAATAAACTTTCAAAGTAATTGTTTCATATTTTTGTCAACACTAACTCCAAATTGCTTGAAATTCTATAGATGAAGATGTAAAATAACATGTTGTATACTTTAAAACATTTTCAATTACCTTCACTGTATATACCTTAACGAGCTGTAATTCTCTCTATTGATATATCTTGCTTATATTCCTATGTATCACAGTGCTTAACACAGAGGGAAACACATATTAATTATGGATGTAGAACTAGATTTATATAGCTGATATAATTATACAGTCTGTGACCTATGATATATACTATATAAATATTCTCTATTGTAGAAAATGCAACAAATGTGGAAGAATCCCAAGGCGTGTGTGAAACAAGCTCAAACAGTGCACCTGGACACGAGAATCAGCAGAACAAACCAATAATGAGGAAACAGGATAAACGTGTTACTGGCCGGTAAGTAGCTTAACCATTGGTCCAATGGTGGAATCGCAAAGATGAAGTTACAATACATTTTCGACCACTTTGTCACTATTATGTAGATCCAGTATAGAGTTTGCATATTTTGCTAACACTTTCTGGATCTGGTTCTAGTGTCTTTAGTGTCGTATCCTGTTTGCACAGGCCAACGCACATAAGTAAGGGCAAGCAGCAACGCGATAGACGAAAACTTAGGGAAAAGAGACGAAGCACCGGAGTAGTGCATTTACCGTCGACGGAGGTTTGTCACTATTTCCAGTCCCTTTAAACTCCCAAATATCTTAACGACTCTGCAGTACTTTCACAGTGAAGTAAAAGAGTCTTTTGTATTCATGCTCGTTTGATATCAAGTTTTTAGACTTTTATACTTTGCATGAGAAATTTAGACACATTCTTTTCCATCTCTTAATAACATTGAATCGAAAATTCAAGTGTAAAAGCGAGGTTGTTTGTTTTTGACTTTTCATCTGGTATTTTCGACAATATATATTACAACGTGTTTTGTTATGGTAGTATGGTAACACTGTTGAATGTACAAGTAGAATTGCACTTAGAAGCTCTGTTGATATACATAGAGTGAATTTTATATAAGTTGTGTTCTCAGACACGAATATAATGGATATTTAGTGAGAGATTTTGTGTGCGAAACCCGTTGTTACTCCGCAATGTAATTTCGTTAGCGACTTAATTCTGCAGAGTACAGGAGGTAGTACAGGAGAAGATGAAGAAGAGCTTAGTGGCACTTGTCTTGAAACTAAATACAACACATATCACAATGAGTTCCTTGATCCTGAACTCATAGAAGTAAGTTCGATAATATAGATATATATTATATATAAATATTTGTTTAATATATTGCACATGATACCATGGATGCGGTGTAAAACGCGAAAACACTTGTAAACAGAGTCAATGTATATACGTGAAACTATGCATGTTTCAGGAACGGACAGCAAAAATGTTTACACAAAGGCGGATCAAAAGGTATAAAACACTGTGATATCTATTATGGTAGCGGAATCATAAATAATTAGTGCTTTAGTGACAATTTAGTAGTTATCTGTAATAAACTGCTACTGCTTTTTAGGCATTACCGTACTTCCTACAGGTCATGTATAAATAGGCACAATTGGTAAGTGCTACTGTACGTGACAATGTACAATTAGGCACGACCTGTACGAAGTACGGTAGGGCTAAGTAGATTCTTTTAAATATGAGCCTGCGTATTGTAACAAGTACGTAAGTCCTTTGTATTCATTTTTTATATATACATACAACAATCAGCGAACAATAATTCTCTATAAATATTCTTCTCTAAAGCGCAAACAACCAACTAACAAAAATCTAAGATCAACTGTTATCACACTCTATTAGAGATGATCGGATGTGTGTGTTAGGATCGTTTACATTAAGGGTCGTGCCTAATATATTGTTATAGGCAGTCCGGTCCGACATTGCGACACTAACGTATGAAAAATACAAATTTCATTTTAGCCACTCCGATTTTGAAGCAGACGACGAAGAGTTCGATTCATTGAACCAGTCAGATCATGGTAACCATGAACCCCAGACATCAGTAAACACTGGGAACATACCCAGAGTGTCTACGTCAACAACAGATAATCCCTATAAGGTACCATCGCATGAAAATGTTTTGAAATTCTTAGCGATAAAAAATATTCTGTTACAGCTAATACAAGTAAGTAAATGATATTAATTATTACGTTGAACAATTTCAGTTAATAGAACAAGTCCAAGAGGAGAACAGGAGGCTATTATCGCTCCTCGACGATCGAGATCGCAAGATCAGGGTCTTGGAGGCACGTTTGTTGCAGCAGCAACACGAAATGACCATGGAGCGACAACGAGTGCAGCAAGAGATGGAGTTGATTCACGCGATGGAGGCCTTGGTCGAGAATGAATAACTCTCTATACACGAGACAGCCCGACGACGCACCGTCAATCCTACGGATCGATTCTTAGATATCGCGGATCAGCCGTGAATTAAGCAACATATACCAATAGTTTCCATTAATCGTGAATTTACTTGTTAATAAATAGCCGAGACAGGCAGATAGCGAAGCGGCTTTTAAGATGATATGCGGAAACAGAAATGACGATACAAATCGGAAACATGGAAGAGAATCAGGATAAGTTAATGCTACAATAGTATCACGCTACAAAGATTCTTCTGTATATCATGTTTTTTGGTAAACAAGCAATAGATCTCGTCGCGCGAGCAGAAGAGAAATAATCATAATTTATCTGCTTCATCTATAGAGCTTTAGTTGAGTGAATTTTATTAACGCAATGGAGAGAGAAAAGAAGAGAAAAGTACATATATATATTATATATAAAGCATAAATATCTAAATATATATATTGTTTTGCGTCGTCGTATTGTTGGTATCTAATCACAGTCGACAAGGTGGGGTTAATGTTTTTCGCGATGTAACCGCGTAAACGGTAGACGAGGTGCTCCGAGTTTGTTATAATATCGTTGATAGACCAGCGATTGAGAATCATCGTCGAATCTATGCTTGACATAATCGCAGACCTTCTAAGTACCGGCGTTTTATACTGTGAATGTGATCTACAGTAGCGTGGCGTGCAAAAGTATCCGTCTAACATCATTTTATAATGAAATCATTTCCCGTAGCGGTACAGAATATTAACGTATAGAAAGTGCTGCGCATTAATACTGCAAACAGGAGGAACTTCCTACAAATATCGTAACAATAGGACTTTTAATAGAATACATTAAACTGTTTTGTACCCCGTAGAATTTGCACGTCATCGCGCATCGGTGATGCTCGACCATTGTCGTGCGATGTCACTTTTTTTACCCGCGAAGATGTCCGCTTCGCCTTGTCTATCTCATCGGTGTAAGGTTTAAGGAAAACGGCGTAATACGTTTTGAAATTATGGATTCGTGCGACCCGTTCTTTGCAACAGAGAGGCACAAAACAAATAATTCCGTACTGCATTTAATTCGACTGTGAAACAAAGGATCGTGGTTTGAGTAGGGAGCGAGGGAAACGAGTCCAGAAAACAAAGCATGAATCCTCTATTTACTACTACTTGTATACTGTTACAACTAGAGCTTCGGACTTGTCCATTGGAACTGTCACCGTAAATGAATTTAATTACTCGTGATTGTTTAATCGCAGAAGCGGATACCATCCGGAGCTTCAGTTACAACCTATTTTACAGCCAAGCGTGTGTACAGGATGATCCATATAACACGATACAGTATAAGTAGTCGTTGAAAGATGGAACTTCCTGTGTACATGCTAGTGCAGGAGACTGAGAATGTGAGTGCATTGTGCATGTGAGCGAGCATTATCGAGAGAAAGTAACAGGTCGAATTTGTAACTTACGTACTTGATCGTATGCACAATCATATTTTTATTTGTCAATAGGACTGCTCGGAAACGAGGGAACTATGTGCATCAGTGGTCATCTTGGTTCCACCTAATCGTCGATTTCAGTTTTCGATGAAAGCGTGTCGACAGAGATTGCTCGGTCTAAGATGATTGAACCCGATTCCATCGTAAGAATTTGGGAATTTGGAAACTTTATTATATTCGAAATTCGATATTTTCTGTCTAAATAAACATGTTCTTAATAATTGTTTCTTTTACTTTCCTGCAATCCAATAAAACTATGTGTTTCTACTTGAAGAATTAGTGGACAAATAACTTTCTACAAGATCTTGAAAGGTTAGTGGATACTGCGCGATCAAAGGAGTATAAGCTGCTGTATAAGATTTTCCTGAATGTAATTTGCACTTCAAGGTTGAATCGCATGCGATTACGTATTCGCATCGAAGGATGGGTTATCGCAACGACTATTTATCGCAGGTCGACATATACAATTTTATTGTTAAAGTTCTTCCACAATCCAGTAAACGCTACATACACATATACATTCTTACGACGCAACAGGTACTACACGCTCATGGCCTTCTTCCGCCTCTCCCCCCTTCCCCCCTGATCTGCTCCTCTCTCAATTTTTTTCCACAGTGCTTAATCACTTCGTCTCCGTTCGCGATCCGCCTGCCTGCCTTCACTCTGCGATATTATGTTTCTATGTACAACGCTATTCGCTACACTTTTTACAAAGACCATGGGGGTTGGCGTCGCGACCACCATAAATCCCATAGGACGCCCGCAGCTTCCGCTGGTACTCCGTTTCGTCCATGGTCCGTTCAAGAGGGAAAATAAAGGCGACGTCTCTTTGATATGTACCGTTTTATCTTCTTCTTCGAGAGAATTAGAGAATACTTGAAGGAACTTACTCTGTCTCGTGTACTTCATTACCATGAACCCATTTCTTCCTTTCAACACACGCAGTCATAGGTTTCTCTTTCTCTCTCGTTCGCTCACTAGCTTATCGAGCTTTTATTGTCAACAGTTGAGTCTCTAACGTAGAAAGGCATATCGGTTTTACAAAGCGATCCTTCTTTCGTACTTCTTCGCGTTTCTTCGTTCCTGTTTGAACAGCTGCTCGGTTTGATTAACAGCGATTGTCGTATGTCGTAATAGTATCCGCGCATTTGTTACATTCTATATCAACGGCTTCGTTTTCTTCTTTCTCTTGTCCTGTAGGCCACCGTTCCCCGAGGTATTTCGACGATCAAACTGGATATTTTCCCTTCTTTCGTTCGTTCTTTCTTCGCGCGGACACGCGAGGATGACTCGTCGGTTCAAATAAAAGCGGTATTACAAAGCTAAGATACATACGTGGGCTCAAAGGCGACCGAAAACTGCTCTAACGCATTCGAACTTAATATACAAGATGGCCGTCCGTGTGGATCGCACAGGTGATCTTCGAGCACGGTTTCTACTTAAAGATGCGTATGGATCGATGAACTTGGGTCGAAGAAGCTTTCCCTTCATTCACTGCACTCAATCATTGGTTACGTGAAGACTCGAAATATAATTATCCTTCTACCTCGATTCTCTGTTTAAATGTCCAAAGTAATAATTCAATAAGTTGGCTTAGCAATTAGACCTAAGTTAAGCCTAGGTCTCAGCATTTGAATGCTGAAGTCTGAATGAAAAAGATATTAGTCCATCAAAGAGAATACCATGAAAATAATTAAAATTGCATAGAAAACTTTAGAATATGGTATTCTTGCGCTTCACGTGACCAATTCGGATAGATGCAGCATGAAAATTGAACTTCTCGACTATCTCGTTCGACGTTCGTACATTAAATTTTGTCGTTGCATCGAAGCTCGGAACTCGTCGAAATTCGAACTAAAAATCGATTCGGTAAAAAAGAAAGAAAAAGAAAAACAGAACGAAAATAATCGTATACATGTCGTCCCTCGAGTCTCTCGACGACGTGTTCCGTTTACGCTAAATTAATCGGCGTGTTGTATGCGCGCGCGCGTGTGGGGCCATTTACTCCGCCATTCTCTCCTCGCCTCTCACTCTCGTTCGCACCTTAAAGTAAATCAATTACATCCCGACAAACGACTAGATGATCACGATGGTTGGATCTCAACCAGATCCTTAAATGCTACGGACCGCGCTTCGTGGTTAAGTTAAATCTTCCGATTAACGATACACAATTATCCATTATCAAATATAAACCACCTCGATATCGAGTAGTGTGTAATATACGAATACAGATACAAATAGGCAAAGGCAAAAAAGAAAAGAAAAACGCAAACATAGTGATCCACCGCGCCTCGAGCACCCAGGGATCACCGGAACCCTGATTCAAAGCGGTGACGAAATCGATAATTATCGAATACGTTCCAAATTCTTCAAAAGTCGAATCGAACACGGGACATTTCGATGACTGATTCCTCGACCGCTGGTGAACCTTCACCCGGCGACACCGATCCCGAGTGATTAGGACGCAATGAATTGTTATTGACCTCAATTGAAGCACGTTCGACCGTGTTTCGTCGTCGACGCTACGACTGCCCTGCGTACCCGGGGTGCAACCCTCTCATTTCTTCGAAACGCACCCTTTCTTCCGACAACACCAGTGTCCCTAAGCAAGGTACCTCTAAGATCCCGATTAAAACTGAAATTATACAACGTAAGAACGAAACAATGCTGTTCCTAACTAAAAAGTCTTTCTAGACGCACATAGAAAATCGTTTTCCGAAGAGGTGAATGAAAAAAATCGCATCGCAGAATCTGATAGACGCTTCTTGGACCTTTGACGCCTCGGAACACTGTCGTAAGTACACCTCTCTTTCTCTCTCTCTCTTCTCTCACACCGAGTCTCTCTCTCTCTCCGACGAAATAAATAATTCCCGCCGCGCCGGCGAGATCGAATTCTCTCTCTCTCTCTCTTCATTACTTCTCTCGTTCTTTCTCTCTTCTACCCACTGAAATAAGTTATCTGGTCGATTTCGAAGTAATAATCCGTCCTCTGTGAATCGGCCTTTTTTTTTCTTGTCCGGGGTTTCGGGCGATCGCCAAGGCACGTGTTATAGTAGCAAATCTATAGTATAGATCCGAGTTCTTCAGGTTCTTCTTCGTCGCCTTCTCCCGTTGTCTTGGTTCGCGAACAGGAAGAACGACCTCGACTCGCGCGGATGTACAGGATATGTATCAGAGTTTCGTTCGACGCCGGTCGGCCTCGCGATCCTTGGCTCTTCCGGCCGAGCCACCACGAGGATATGGAACGCGGCTCCAACCTGTCGTTGCGTGACCTCAGACGCTGCAACCGGAAGTCACTTCTTCGCTGTTCTGCTGATGAGACCAGCGACACTGATGGCAGCTCTTTGGCTCCTCGGGGGCTGATGCCATGCCGCCGGACGCCCTCAAACCTTGCTCGAGCTCCAGCAACTGGCCCATGAAGTTCAGGTTCGGGCTGATGATCGGACGCGCGTTCTTCACCAGCTTGTACGCCTCCACCATCGACAGACCTTTGTGCCGCATGATGTACGCGATCGCGATCGTTGCACTGCGCGACACGCCTGCTTGACAGTGCACCAGTACGCTGCTTCCAGATTTTCGGGCTTCCTCTGTAACAACAAAGTGAACCTTGGCTTAGTGGGATGAAGATGCGAGATTCAATTCTTAGCTCTATAGAAGTGTTCAGTTTAGTGAGAGTATGAGAATCTGTTTGCAAACTCTGTTTTGTATTTGACCTTTTTTTTGTCTACAATATTCTTACTGATATCAGGAAACGATTTTCTTAATTTTTAAATATTTGTTCCTGTTTTTACTGTTTTCCATCTAGCTCGATTTTTTCCCCAGAATGATATTAATTATCGTTTCCAAAAAGAATAAATTTGTAAAAATAAAGCATAATAGATAAACATGTAATATTCATACTGAATAAATATATCTCGCCCTATCGTATAGTTTATGCGGGACAATAATGTATAAGATGTTCCGCAGCCTAATCCTTGGAATTCCGAACCAGATCCGCGGAGGTCGAAGATACCAAAGAGACGAAGGATTACGAATCGCGTGGGTTCGAGAGAATCTAGCCGCTACCATCCGGTGGATGAGGGTCATCGACGCGTCTCGGGTCGACGTCATCCGGAATTTCTAGGAGGTTGATCTACGGGAACGTGCGGGAACACAATGATCCGACCGACCGTGCAACTCGCTCGGATGACGCGGGGATCGCGTTATAAACGGTCAAACAAACCAGTCGTGGTAACCCAAACAGGCGATTCGGTTACGTAACATGGGGGACGCTATCGTATCGCCAATGAGTCACACCGACGACCGCCCGTATCCACTCCAACTACTGTGTGCATCGAGAGAAAGAGAGAAAGCCGCCGCAAGTGCGGATGCATGCGAATACGAAGTGCGCTGTCCTTTAAAAAAATAATGGCCCAGAATCTAACATTGTACGATATTTTTGAAAGAAAATCTGAACTGTTGTCGAAGGAATATTATGGACAATAAGACCTTATTATACTCTTTATTCCTTCAATATATATACTCCATACATTTTCCTTTATATCTCCTAGTTCATATAAAATGCACTATAATAACCTGTCGATCTCGTTGCGAAGATTTTGAACATAATATGCAAAATATAAATGTCACGTATTTCGAAATAAAATTCTGCTCTTCTATGATCAATATTTAAGCATTGTAGCAAAGACTGGTCTGCTTCGTTCAGTGTAGCAAAATTCAATTCTTTAAAACTAAAACTATAAATTTCAAATTTTTCAGAAATATATCCGAATAAAAGTTGTGAATAAAATTATCGGCGCGATCAATGGTGTTAAAAATATTGCTCCATTTGCAACGGATTATTCGCGATACTCTTATCAATAAGAAATAGCAAGGTGCGTACACGATCTCGAGGGTGGAAATCAGAACCATCCCGTCCGCATAATCGCATAGATTAGCCGTGACACTGAAAAATATCATCCCTGCTCGCCGAGGCGTCGATTAATCGCTAGTAAATCGGTGCACGGAGATAAACGTGTCGGGCATTATCTACTGACTGATCGAGAGGGGTCGATCTCCTAATCGAAGTAGTTTAGGTAAGCGTTAGTCGCGGCGACACACACGGGGTGGTGGTGTGCATCGGCCCCTAAACGCTCGCAACTCCCGCGTGCGAGAATTACTCGCGCAGCGGTATACGAGAGCTGGCATCTGCTATGAGTCACAGCTGACGAATGGCCAGACAGAAAGAAAGAGAGAGAGAGAGAGAGAGAGAGAGAGGACTGGGGGAAGCGAAACGAAATGGTGAGAGAAACCGGGGGAAATCGCTGCTGATACGGATGGGTCGAATTTAATGACGACATTAGACGCGCCGATAAACGATCCACGAGTTTCTTTAATAAAAATCCCTCGTCCCGTTCCACGGTACGAATTAGGGTCAGGGAATTGGTGTGCATCAAGATCTTCGTCGGGAACCGATGCAAATTTCATGGAAAAATTTAGGTCGAGGTAGAGGCACTGGCAGAAGCTCGTTGTTAATTAAATTATCTCGATTGACGTATACTCTAACTCTGGACGGTTTAATTAACATCACGGGTTGCCAGCGGTACCTGGCTCTAAAGATTTGTACCTGAAGGTTCTTCACAAAATTCCCAGTGTCATGTATGATTCTATAAATATTGGAATGAAGAATCTATTTTTTTTTGTCATCAGCACATGTTTCTGCAGAATTGTAAGGAAAACACCTTTTTTAGTCCAACGAAATGTAAATAGCGGGAACGTATCAACGGAGACTGTTACTTTTTTATTTCACACCAAAACCAGTCCAGCCGAAGGTAACAATGAGTGTCGCGATCGGGCCGCGCACCAAAGAAAAAAGCAAAAGGGGGTTGAGAGAAACGAGAAAAGCGGTCGAATCGAGAGGGTGAGGTGGGGAATGAATGAGTCAGAACGCGAGAAAATAACGGGAGGGGCGTCGCGGAGATATATATTTCGGTAACAGAAGGCACATGTGTGTACACAATGACAAAAAGCTGCGACACCTGTCGCGATCCCGAAAATGATACCGTGGTTCCGGGAAATCGGACGTACTTGTTGCCCCGAACCGAGTTTCAGCCGGTTGTTTTCTCCCCCAGAATGCCCCGTTCCGCGGAAGGTTAAAATTAAAACGGCAGATTCATGTTCTCGGAACGCGCGAACTTGTTGCGGCGCGACGATGGTCTCGCTGCGCAATTTAGTATGCCCGTAATACCCGTGCCCGAAATTAAATAATCCCAGTGTGAATTTAACCGCTGTATTTATAAACATGTTTAATATTATTCGGCTGACCACGGCGTACGTGCTCGCCGCGATATAGAGTTTGTTCACCCTCTGGCGTCGACGCGCTATAATAGAGGATTTAGACGTTCTTGCAAAAATACAACAGTTCTGAGTATTACTTCCGCAACAAGAACATGTAAATAAAATTTGAGTAATATTGCTTGGACTAATAATGATGTGTACGCATTAATTTTTTCAACAGCGCAAGAGGGTGAAAAAAATGATGTATTAGGTAAAAACAGAAATTAAAATGGCTTTGAATGGGTTAATCCTTTAAAGATTACTCTCACTAAGGAGATCGTTCTCAAGATCTCTCAAGTTTAATTGATTCCTAGAGCGTTCAGGTAACCAAAAGAAGACGCAACTTGTCCAGCGAAATAAAGCAACTGGCAATGGAAACGCGCAACGCGGTGCTCAAGGGAGTTCCATGGGCGCAGTTAGGGGCACGTCGTCGCAACGTACGCTCGTCAACGTTTTTCCCTCGTCGGCAGCGACGCGGTTCGATGTAACGGAAACAGGGTGTAACCAGCCGTTTCCGGTGGACCATTCACCGCGCGAGGACTAGAAGACGAAAGGCTTCCATTCATGAAACCATGAGTCACGCGCTCGCGCGAGCGAGTGCACACCCGTGTGTATCGTCCCCCCTCTCTCTTTCCCGGACCCCTTATCATGGTGCCCCACTGGCTGCCAGTCTCCTCGTCCGTGTCAGTCGTGTGTTTATTGCACCGCATTCGATGCAAGGGTACGTGTGTGTACGTACGTGAAACACTGCTCGGAGAAGGACGAGGGACAGGAGGTGAAAGGAGAGAGGGGGCTCAATATCAGTCGCATGTGTGGCGTCCGTGAGAGCACTGCACCGGGGAGAGAGGAGCCCTACCGAATGTGCAACTGGTGGAATGCTGTACCTGGCCAACCGTCCAACACCGTAGGGACTGTTGCGTGAAATGAAGGGCACCTTGGTGCGTTGACCGTTAAGACGTCTCTTGTGGGCAAACAAAGCGACGACTTTGACCCTTCAAGGCCCTGCGAGCGAAATGGGGGGCGCGTCTTGCACCCTTTTTTCACGCTGTTTCTACTGCGTATAAGACAATTTTAGATGAAAATATACCAACTGCTTTTTTGACTCTGCTACAGTTTCGAAAATGTCTTGCCATCGTCAACCCCTTGCTCAATAATTTCTTTCGTGGCTGTTCCGATTGGCACTTATTTGTGGTTAAGAATTTCTTACAAGAAACTATTTATTGTACGACTATTTGTTTTATCAACCCATATTACTAGCGATACGTAAACATAATTAATAAAAATGAATTCGTTGTAATCTGTAAAAGGGCTACGATCTTCCCATATAATTTCAGGTCAAATTTATGATAAATTTCGTGCATTTAAAAGTGACTAGATGAAATTTAAAAGAAACAGTTACAAAGAATTTAAGGATATCCACACGAGGCTATTGAGGAAAATTTTTATTTTGCCTAACTAACTGCGATCTACTACCTATCCTTTTTGAATGGAAACCAAATTTCTATAAGGATTAATTGTCGAGGCCCATTAAAGAACGCTTCCAGGTGCCCAAAGCGGAAAGAACTCGGTGTATCCTCGAGAACAAGAGGCTGGACTGGTTGGAAAGTTTGCCCAGGCCACAAAGAATCGAGTCCTTGGTTCCCATGAGGGGAGTCAAAGGGCGGTTTAAATCCGGACGGGCTAGGAAGTTTCCTTCTAGCCAGTATCGAGGCTATAGAAGACCGTTTCGAATTCTAATACAAGTCCGTAGCGTCTGCCCGACGCGGAAGCATGAATCGTGAGAGCGAAGCGGATAAGTTTCGTGCGGTGTTATGAATGCAATGACGATCATTGCCCGAGGACACACCCAGTCAGCCGAAAGAATTACTCATCGGCACAGGCCAGCGTCTCTTTGTTGCGTGATATCTCTCTCTCTCTCTCTCTTTCCCTTTTCGTCTCTCTATCGCTCTCTAGCCTCTCTCACGGTGAATTAAACGCAGCCTCCACCGAGCGGTGTGGCCGTAACCTCCCGACATTTAGCACCGCCGATGCAATTGGACTAATTTACACGAACGGATTCTGGTGTGTATCCTTCTATTTTCGTTGAGCCGCGGCGGCGGCACCGGCGGAGCAACAGGTCTGAAAACCGTCAATGGATCGACCACGCTCTCTCGCTTGTTCAATGTCAGCCCGGCTGCATTATAAACGCGTCTCGCGTTTCCTCTCGCTAACTATTCAAATGCTTCTCTCGTCGTCCAATTCATCAATTACCAGGCTCTGACTAATGCTACCGTGTTTTACTAGTTGTCCGGCAGACGGTCGTGTACCGAACCCTGGATGACTCCAAACAGCAGTCTAGCGAACCTCTCAGGTAGTTTCTGCGAATTAATTTCCACGAACTGGACTCTAAAGCAGCTCCCGGAACTCTTTGAGCAAGTTAAAGCAACAATTTTTCTGTCACGTATTATTGGCTAAACTACAGTAGCGCACGATTAAATTTACGTCGATTAAGGATAAATGTTGTTAACATAATCAAGACTTTATAGTGTCAATTTCGCCCCTCATTTAAGTTTCTTTTATATACTCGAATTCTTTAATTAATGTATCCTTATCACTATTAAGAATTTTCATATCTAAAGAGTTAATACTTTCGTTCACACTGTGCTCTACTTTCAGAAAATTTAAAAGCAAATTCCTATTATGAGATTATCTAACCCGTAAACCATCCCAACGGGAACCCAAGATACCTGCTGCTAAAAGAGAAATCAAAAGCCACTAACCGATGAAGTCGAAGGCCTCCTCGAAGTACTGCTTAAGGTTCTGATGACCGGAGTCCGTGGCGGGGATCTGCCTGTAGGTGATACCCCTCTCCTCGTGATAACCAGGCAACTGTGAAGTGACGTTGAGGACCCTGGTGGCGCCCAGTCCTCGGAGTAGCTGAAGATCGGCCGCGTCCCTGCCGTTTCCAAGGTACAGGAATGGCAGAACTCGCGACGCAGGGTGGTTGTCGATGTCAGCGGGTTGAGGGGTTGGTGGACCAGACAGACTCAGCACTGGACAACCTGGTCCGGGACTGGGGCAACCACTGACTGCCGACGAACCCGCACCGCCTGCTGGAAGCAACGTGTCCTCGCAGAGGTCTCTGTGCCGCCTGTGAAACTCTTTGTGTCCACCTAGAATGAAACAGAAAATTGCTTGATTAAAATTTAGATCTTTTAGAACAAGAGTTACTTTTTTACTTATTTGCAATTGATATGTTCTTATACTGCTCTAGATAGTTTAATTAAGTTACAAGACAGAGTCCATAATAGATTGAAAACCTGTGAGAAACTTCGCATATAGTTAACTTCATATTTATCGAATAAGACAATTTTCGTATTATTTAGTTCGTTAATTTTTTAATATAAGAAAATGTATTTTGTCTTATTTGATATACATATATAACGCTAATATAAAATAAACAACTGGACACTCCACAGTAATAGCCTTTACTATCTCAGTCACCGCGAATTGTTTTTAGGAACCAAAACAAGATCTCGTGGGAAATAATAGGTACAGCGACCGATGCAAAAGTCTCCGAAGTTTACAAATACGATGCTCCCGGTAGAGTATCCCGGTATTTTTTGTCAGACCAAACCAAGCCAAGCTCGAGTCACTATCGTGGGAACTGACAGGCCCGAGCATCAGGTTACTAGGAAAACCCTGACACCCTGCGAGCAGGTGCTGTTTGCTACCGAATTTCGCTCAGGGATTTCTGAACGATTGGATCTCGTCGAACCGCCCTGTTGCGTCGGCGAAGAAGGGGGGTCTAGCCTCTATTTATTATGCTAACTCCGGAGTCTTTGACTAACGGAACCGCGTCTGTTCCCAGAATCTCCAAATGGATCCATCAAAAAGACTATTCCACGAACCGGCGTATTTATACAGTGTAAACCATGTAAGGAGGCGGCGTTCGTTACCGAGCGCTAAACGCCGCAAAACCGTGCTCGCGTAATTAGGGCGACCAGTGACCGCGTCAGGTCTCAAAAGGCGTCTACCAAGATGGCGGCCCGATCGTAACGGTTCTCCATGTAATCCCATTGTCCGACAGGTTACCCGAAAATCATTCTAGACGACTGTCTCTGTTCGGCATCCGCGAATAAACGGGGAAACAGCCGGACAGAAATTTCATTTATCTCCTCGGCGCGCACAATGCCGAGGCGGCGGAGGTGAGCACAATGCAGCGATTCAACCTCCCGCCAGGCAGAATCGCGGGACTGTGTACACAGAACCGATTTCTCGTGAAACCACGAGCTAATAAACCTCTCGCGCAGCAGGTCCGCCATACTTCCGCGTACTACTACGTCTCTAAACCTGTACACTGTTCGCCGGGGGGCAAAAGCAGTCCGGGAACCTGAAACGCAGGCTGATTTTCAGCGAATTTAGCAGATTCTTCGACCCAGGAGAGAAAGACAGAGGTAGAATCACGATCCTGCACAGTCTTCGACTGTCTCTCGTGCGGTTTTCGAAGCCCTAGCGAGACAGCCTTAGCTGTCTTGAGAGTCTTCCGGTCTTAAGAAACGCGAGCCGGGTGCCAAGCTACGCCGAAAATCCCTGGACACCCTCTATGCTCGCAGCGTTCTGCTAGCAACCCTTCTACTTGTAATAAATACCAATTGTCTTAGTGTTCTGAGACATTACTCGAGACGGAGAACTTGTACAGGTATCCCTGGTCTAGGTAATTTAATCCGTTGTTACCTGTACATGTGCGTTAAAATGCATCAAGAATTAAGAATGAACTTAAAAATAAAATAATCTGTTAAATTCGAAGGCAGTTCAAGTACAGATATTTCATAACGTTAAGTTAATTAAAATGGTTCTTTAAAGGGTTTGAAGCTGGATCTTTAAAAATTGATTTCTACATTCTAGCTTAGAAGATCTAATACTACCCTGTTAATAAAAGCGATTCTTTAGCTACGAAAATAAAACGACCACCTAGTAAAACTATCAACTTAAAACCGAGAAATTCCAAAGGTGCAGTAGCAAAAATAACGAAGTCAAAAGTTGAAAAGTTTGCTCTAGGTTCTACAGTTTGCAAAAGTCCGCCAGCGATAGCGAAAGAATAATCGTTAAGGTAAACATCGTCGGTAAGGATAAGCATTGTCCAAGTGTCGTCCTCGAGGACTGCGCAGCTGGTTCCCTCCGGGAAAGTAGGAAAATGGCGTCGAGGAGGAAGCGAGAGCGCGACAGAGAAGAAGGCGGGTTAACCCGCGAATAAACGGTCCGGGGTAAAAATAAAGGAAGACGGTGGTAACGAGAGGGGGGCTGGGAAGAAATGTGGGCTAAAAGTGTCTTCCTCTCCTGACCTGCAGCCTCGTGAGGCCAGGCCTGGCCTGGCTCAACGATGAGTCACTCTTTTCGCCCCCTGCCGTCGCGCCGCACCGCTTGCCAACCCCATCGCTGGCTGACTGTCATCGCTGACTGACTATCGTCGCGGCCGATGATTATTCCGCAGCCGCCGCCGCCGCCGCAACGAAACTTCCTTTCGGCAACGACCGGGACCTCCTCCTTCCGGATTCGGCTCGATTCGGCAACGTTCGTTTGTTTTGCAATCTACCCCCGCCGTTTAGGGCGGTCGGCCGATTTCACGGTGGACTCGGTACGAAAATAATAGATGATCGCGGGAGAACCGTTCGAAAGGAAATAGAACAGCTAGGCAGTTTAGAAGGAGAATTATGATCCGGCGACAGCCGCGCGCGTGTATTTAATTAATCATGATCGACGTGCAACATCGCGGGGAAACAAATGTGCCACCCCTACGAATCATTTTCCCATTCTTCGTGAATGATAGGTAGCATGGACTTTTATCTCTTTTTTAAGATTAAAATTAATGTAAAAAGATTCTGAAATTCTCCTGTTGCTGTCATTGTTCCGATACAGAATATCTGTTATCCAATTTTAACATAAATGCATAAAATTTGCATAAAGATAGATGAACGATAAAATGCTGTCGAAAACGATCGCTGATGTCTTGTCCTTCCAACTTCAAAATTGTCACTGATTTATCTCCATTCTTTACACTCGTGTGAAATTATATAAATCTATAATTCTGGTTTCGAGTGAAAATAATCTTTGTACAGGTAGAATAAGCTAATTGAGATGACAAAGTCAATGTAGTGACGAAGGAACACGATTCGAACAGTTTACGATCGGCTTAATTAAATGCTTGTCTCCGGAGCACTTTAAGGTATTCCCTATTCTATTCACTCTAAATTGGCGTGTTTAATAAAATATAGTAGCTTCCTGCTAAATTATGTTTCTTTATGATCAGGCTATTGAAACCAGCTTTTGTTCAGGCAGATGCAATCTCTGTTACATTAGTCTTTACCGGAAGTCATGCATTTCGCGATGAACGCATCCACTGGACGTCATAGCTTGGATATGGAGACACGCATGATCTAGCAACCATGAAAATTGCCCATCATTTAACGTTCAATGCATGTATGATAGCCTGTTATCCTCCTGTTTCGTATTTTTCAAACGAGAAAAGTGATCAATTAATCTTCCTCGGTCTTTGAACAGACGTCTAGGGCTAAACTGAACGATTGGCAACGAACAGATCGATTTAAACCATCCCTTAATCGTTACTTAAATCAGTTCGAGTCTATCATCCACTAATGGTATAAGAAACGTTTTGTCTACCGTCTTTGAACTGCTCGTTCCATTGCCGTATAATTCGACGGGCATTAGTATTCTTTTCGCTGTTTGAAAAACTGGATGTAACGGTTTTTCGGGTAGCTCGCTAGACGGGTTTGCGAACCCGACGACGCTGGCTCGCGATTTGATCCAGATATGCCGGACAAAGTAGCACGACCACCGCCTCTTATGTGCAATCTGCGGCGAAGACTAGCCACGAAGGAAATCGCAACTTTGTTGTAGGTTGGTCTAAAGCGGGTACGGTCACGCCATGGAATAGAGAATAGAGGATTGTAACGTGTGTTTGTCCGTCGTGGTGTCCATGTCATCAAATGACGTCACAAGTTCACGTTTAACCGTCGCGATGTATTCTTGGCGGACCGGCGAACGAAGTAATTACGCTTAATAGATCGGAATTGTTAAGGGAAGGGGCACGGGTGTCCCTTCGCGGGACACTGGCCTGATTTCCAACGATTCGGTGCACAGTGTGTCAATGAACTGCAAGTGCAACTCAAAAGAAGATCGCGTTCGTGTACAAACAAATGTTTGACTAAATAGTCAGGCGGGTCATTAGTTTTCATATAAGTATTTGGATAGTAGTACAAATACTTAGTTGCTATACTAACTGAAGTCTGTAGTGATTCGTATCGTACAATAAATCATTTCGTATGTGGGACGTCCTGATGTTTAATACTTTTGCAATTTTAATTTTTACATGTAACTCCTTTTGTGTTATTCGATTATATGTATATATATATTTTTTTTCATTGCTACGACGACAGAGAAAACAATCCGGTGGCATCTGCGAAACAAGAGCAACGAACCTCGAACAACTTGATTGTTATAATGACCCGAATCAGGCGCGACCCACATTCCACACGAATCCGTCGATGCAGACAGGGCTAACCGAAGTTATATGTTTCGGCAGTCATCGATCTTTGTACTGTGGAGATCGTACGGCGATTCATAATAAGCGACTTGATATAAATAACCGAGCACATTTATCGGTTCGAGATATAAAGTACGATACCACTTGTTGAGGGGCGATAGCACTCGCGAAACTACCCTTGACTGGTAGAAAGAAAATACTTTATAAATAAATGGCTTTTAGCACAACGATGTTATCGATACCTGTAGAAATTAGTTGTATAGAGAAATTCAACAATCGAATGCTATTAACATACAATTAACAATACAAATATAATGTGCATGTTTTAAGTCTGACGTAAAATAGAGTTTTTAAATCATTTCTACAGAGCACGTTCTCTTAAATCTCTTACAGTTCACGCCTCAAGTATCTCTAGGTCAGAAAATATGTTCTTTGATTGTGTCCGACAGAAAACATCTTGCAAAACTACAAGTAAACATCTACGTATTGCCGCGAGAATTAATCGGCGATTCTCATGAAAGGCCCCCAGACGTGTTTAGCGACAAACGACGAGATCTCACGTAGTCCCCGATCCATCTTGCACAACTCCACGGGGGAACGTTGTTTTATCAGTGCAAATATACGGAACGCAACAAGAGAATTTCTCTTCGCGGATAAGTGGCTATCTCTGATGTGATTTAATGCAGAAACGGAACACAGAAAGAGAGAGAAAAAGAGACCGATTAGAGGACGAGAAGGATCGTTCATGCGCAGCCACCCGGGGATAAGGAATCCGTAAATTCCATCATACCCGGCGATTAACACGAAACGAGTCATCGGGCACGCGTTTACGCCTAAAATCCAAGATACCATGGTCTCTGAGTCATCGCGAGGAGATTGTACGTAGAGCCGCGTGCCTCGTCCGACTTCGTATTCTCCCATCGCCGCAGCCAGACGTTTCAGAAATACCATTGCCCATACTTGTCCCGCGACGTTGGGGATTAGGCGACCGACTAGTGAAACAGGTAACGATGCCACTCAATGAATCAAACGCTTTCTAGAACCGGACATCTCCGACCAGAACCGTAATACCGATCAACCGAAGCCTGAATCAACCTTCTGAATCGACCATTTATACGACTAGATTCCTAAGACGCGAACGAGATCTAATTAATTACTAGCTGCAAGTAAACGACCAGCATCCACGCTTTACAGTGCTCTGGTTTCTTCGGATAAATTTTACTCAAAAAATCGCTAACTCCAGCAACGCCGAGAATTGCTTCTAAGCGGTCGGTCACGTGGTGTTGTTAACACGGGCCATCGGACTACACAGATTAGAAAAATCGATCTACTTATCTCGCAAGATTATTTCGGGATTTTTTACACTGTCTGGTTACAATGGCTGGTTACACGGCATATATGTGAATAATTATTCGAAGACGCACGAACTGTTCATAGATTAGTCAGAGACGACCAAATCGACGATAACGCTATTTATTTCCCGCGGAAGATGACGTCAGTCGCGAACCCAGTAGCAATAACGAGCTCGGCAAATAAATTTCTAACGTCAGAAGCCTTTGACAGGTTTTTAAGAACAAACTGTTAAAACAGTTTGATATAAAAGATTAAACAATACGAACAAGAGCAAATATAGTTACGATCTATAGTGTAAAGCAAGGAAAATTTAAATTGGTGCGTTTAAACAAGAATGGCCTCTCAGGGTCGGTGGCGCGGATATTCAAAAAACGATTAGTCTGCATCCACGCTAGTCAATGTGGTACCAAAACACACGATCTTTTCGAATGATCTTGGACTGCCAGTCCCTGTATAAAACTATATTGGTAATCTACATCGTCGAAACAATACTGAAGTCACTCTGCTAAGAACATCGAGTTTGAAATACAGTTTAATCTAGCCTTAAGGAAAACTGTCTGCACACGGCATGCAAACGAAGAAACAGCGAACGCGAAACGGCGAATTGCTTACCCCATGGCTCGAGATTCTCAAGAGGAACGAGCCTGAGTACAAGGCACGGGGCTTCCTTCTTCATCCTCATGTTCGCGTTCGAGATTCGCTCCACGGTTCCCTCGGTGAATCCTCACCGCACCATTTGACACACACAGGTGGCGAAACCAAGAAACATTCGTATGCCTTGGTTCCCGATCACTGTCTGGTTCACCACAAAACTCGATCGCGCGGCGGGGTTACGCAAACGCGAGAGCAGAGTCTGTCGTGTGTCGTCTGCACGACGAAAGTCCTTCTCGGGAGACGCGCACACGCGTGCCTAATCGGCGACCGATTTGAAACTGTGCCTCCTGCCTTAGACTGATTAACGTTTGACACCGTGTTTACTTGTTCCACGGCGAAACGACGGTGGCTGTTAAGAGGGAGAGATACGTGGCAAAAGCGGCGCTTGCCCTTTTGCTTGTTGGCGGGAGACTGCTGGCTAAACGGCACGAGAGAGTTTACATGAGGCTCGACTGGATGAGTCATCCGGCTCGCTGCCGATTGGTCGGCCCCTGCGTGACGTACGAGAGCCGCGGGACGAAGACACACGAACGCAGTCGAGTACCGCCACAGTCTGTGTACCACGCTCCCCTCTGTCTTTCTCTCTCGCGCTTTACGGCCGAACAATAATCCCCACTCTCTCTGGTCTGTCTCTCTACCGTTCTTCCTAGTTTTCGCGGGGCTTCGTGCATTTCGCTCGTAGCGGCACGCAACGGCGTCCTATGACGACCTTGTCGCGCTCGTAAATACATAACGTAACGCGACTTAATTGCCGATGGATCGACCTTTTTCAGAATCGAACGTTCGAGATCCTGCGGGATGCATCTCGTCGTTGCTAGATTAGACGCGATCTATGGACCCCCCCTGCGCGGTACTATATTTGAAATGATGTCTTGCCTCTGTCTTCTTTCATAATATTGGAAGTCCTGAGGAGAGTTACCGCACTTATTGCGGAGATTACGAAAATGGATTTGCTAAGATTTTGAATTGCTTTTCCATAGGATAGTTATACATGAATCAATATTCGAAATCAATGCTCAACGAAGCATTTTTATATTTTCGATTGTGGCAGGATTAAAATTTTGTAAACATGAAACGTCACCGTTATTGCAAATTAAAAGTTCGATTACATTACATTATGTATACTACTATACTTAATTTATACTACTATAATAAAATCAAAATTTATCTGAAAAATGTCAGTCGTCGCGAAGAATGCAGTACGCAATCATCTGGGAGCAGGCACAATAATATTAATTAAATGAAAATTCATGGCAATAACCATTCAACGTTAATCTAGTTTCTTGCTCCCTGGACTGAAGCAATCTGCACTCAATATTATTAGCCCGGCTTAACACGCGTACTACTCCAGTTAAATAAATTATCGCCGTAATTAACATGTTTAACCCGGCGGAGCACAAGCCCAGAATATTCCACTCCCGGAGGAACCAACGGACTGTGTCGTACAGTTAAGAAACGATCGAGCGTAATTTGAATTGAATCGAGTGTGTCTGAATTATTAGTTACAATGGGGCTCGTTAGGGTCGGGCGCAATGATTCATCATCGATCGGCAGTTCGCGGCGTCGATACTTTTTCCAATCCTGTGGGAAAGCATTTATTAATTTTTTTTCTTTTCCAGCCATTGTACACGAAACTGTGATCTGTCCGCGAAACCGTCGAACGTTTTCGTTTCTCGTATCAATAATCCGAAGATAACACCGATTATCGTGCCACTCGAGAATAAAAATCGATTCGCTGGATACGATCTGGCGCGATTGTGTACGCCTACGATGCCCGAGGTCGAAATGCTGCTTCGGCGACAAACACGATTGATCGAGAGCAGCGAGAGAGAAAAAAAAAAGGAAGAAATAGTCGAACGCATTGGCCCTCGAGCGGGACAAAAGATCAAAGGTGGTGCTCTGCTGGGAGCGAAAATAAATCGAGGCATTATGCGTCTCCCGCACGCAATGATTCACGGGCCTGCATTCGAGGCGCGGGGTAATCGCCGCGGGACGTTACGCAATTTGCCAACAAATTCTAATTTTACGACTTATTTCTCACGCGGGACACAATTACCGGCGACCTACAGCCTCCTGGTAACCTTCTACAATAGGAGTAACTTGATTGCCTCGAGGGCCACTGTCCTGGCTACGGAGCAATCTCAATTTTGAAGCGAAAGCGTCAAGGCGTTCGACAAGTAGCCATTTCTGGGGCTCTGGAGGGTAGGCTGTCACGCGATCTTAATTTTATTTATTTATTTTATTACTTTAGAGCATAAAGAAATGACTATCGAATAGTCGAGAAAGGGAAGATGAACAAATGGTGTCAGTTAAAACTCATTGCGATAGAGAATGACAGAATGAAACATTAAGTGCACACAGTTAAAAAGACATGATTGATTCATAATAAGTTGATAAAATGTTATTTTAAAGCAGGTGATTCTCGCAGAGAATGGACGGTTATCGAGTAGTCATTCTAAATCGAGAGCTCCGAATCTAATCAGTAGACAGCGGATTTTATGCATTTATGTGAAAGATGTATAGGTGAAATGTAGAATAATGTAACACAAATAATTGATTAAGATCAATTACTTTATTAAAATTATTTCAGAGAGAAACAGGATTGCACTTTGCTCCTACGTCTTGCAATTAATGCAGATAATTCTTATTTTGCATAAACAGTACGAGACGTTTATTGTCGGATGTTTCCATCGTATATATTTTATTTATGCATTGCCTGTTAACAAATACGATCTCTGTATTGTTATATACATTTTAGAATTACATCGCAGGACTTCTATCAGCATTCTCGGTCAGTAGCACTGATTAACTCGTAAAGAATTCGAAATGATCTGTCCACAATTTCCTGCTTTTTCTATGACATCATTCGCCGAAGCTTCGCCCAGGCCGAAGAGCACGCGTTACTCACTGGAGAGCGAAGAACGATGACACCAACGAGGCCGACTGATCTTCCCGTTCCCGGAGTAACATATCGACCATTTCCCTGTCGAAGAGATACGAGCCACGAATTCCATTAAGAACACCCATATTTCACGGAACTGTACACGCGACCAGAATTTTACACCATCGCGTCTTCGTGGTCTCGCGTTCGCATCTCTCGCGAGGTTTCTCGCTTCCCCGGAACCGCCATTGCGGTCGTAACACATCGCAACAGGAATTTCCGCCTCTAGGAGGCACGCTGAGCATTTAGGAAATCCCAGGACCAGATCGCCCGGCTCTTCGTCAAACCGCGAGGATGATTCTTTTAACGGGCTTTTTAGTACCTGGGCCGATGCTTCACTAATGAGACACCTTTTTCGGAGCAGCGGCTTGACTCACTTTTTTAATTGCTTCGATCGCGGGAAGATGCCCGGGGTTTTTTAGTCATCGCAATAAAACTTTATCATTTATAACATGATATATTATATCATATTACAATGTAATATCATTTAATACTGGATCTACCGAGCGCTATATGCAACTGACGCTTTACAAGAATATCATCGTGTCAGACGAAAATTATTTCTAATGTTACACAGAGTCTGAGGTTTTTAGATTTTTTAGCGAGGGAACTGCAATTTTTGTGATCGCCAAGAACTACTTAGAGGAATGATAGTTGCAAGAATTCATTCATTACTGACACTCATTCAAGACGTGGGTCCAGGTGATCAGTTATTAACACTGTCTTCGTGTATGATTAATGATAGTTCGAGTTGGAATGTGAATGCTATCTTATGTAACACTTATAGATTGTTTAATCGTACATGAAATGGTATCGTGGAAATACTGCACCAACAAATAGTGTCTGTAATAAGCATCAGTTTCTTCTATCGAATGTTGAAACACATGTAGACTATCACGAAATCTGAAGTAATCCACTTTGTCCCTATTACATATAAAATTATAGTGAACCCAATTGTCTTAATATTAAGACCTTTGTTTCAGTACTATGTACTAAAAAATAAAAATTATATAATTGTTGAGGATTACGAATTTTTCTTATCTCTCTCTAACTGGATGACTGAGGAAACGAAAATTGTACCGCAATTAGCATAACCGCAACGCGAAATACTATGATACAACGTTGTAAAAGGAATATCGACGGACTCGAAAAAACGAACAAGTTTCTGGTGGATACTAGATCGAACGACGAATTCAAACGAGATTATTCCTAACTTGAGAAAAAATTCAATTTCCGACATGCTCTCAAGAAACCATGAAGTACATCGAAAGGGTGGATGCAGCATCCGACGGCTGAGATGCCTTCCCACGTCTGGTCGAAGCGCAACGAACGGGCAATCACGGATGAAATCAGATAAATGCATCCCGGGCTCCCTCGTCTGTTTGCCGATCGATCGTCGCGAGTGATTCAATTCGACACGCCGCGCCGGGATGGAAATCCCTTCAAGGCTAATGACTAACGTTTAGAGAGAAACGCTTATTACGGTCGAGCGTCATTGCGGCCGGCAGCTTCTAAGTTTCAGGATCGCGGCATCGGCATTGTCATCGGCCAGCGATTTTTTCCCGCGACTCGAACGGCCAGTCCGGAACCTGTTTACGATCGTGACCTCACGCTGCTCGCCCATCGGCGATCGAAAATTCTGGTAAAACAATGCGTTTTCTCGAGTCGTTTACACAAGGACGTCATTCGCGTTTCGTGAACAGCGGGACGATTAGTCACTGAGGCGCGAGGAACAAAGTTGAGATTAGTCACTTTAAGGCGACTAGATCATTCTCTGAAAGAGAGCTGATAAAATGGGGCGGGGACTTTGCACACCTCCTGCGATCCGTCAGGTTCCCTGTGCGCTTGTGTGACATGACGAAGCGATAACCGGTCGAAATTTTTTAACAAAATTGAACCATTCGGATAACCGCGTATTCCACAATATGAACGAACACGATTGCATTGTCGATCTTCCGGAGACATTCCTGTAGAAAATTAGCTTGAAAGAGTTCAATCATTACTGAATAAGGATCTTTATTCCAGTGGCAACTTGATAGAGTTCTTAATGAATTAATCAAAATTCTATTCGATTACGAAGTGCATAAATTGCTTCGTAACGAGGCCGAGCCGCTGATGGGTTTTTGACGATGGACAGCTGGTTCTTACGTTTTTATGTCGATTATGCATGGAGGGAGGCAAGAAAACCCATGAGTAATTCCTTTATTTATAACACAATGTGCTAATGCAATAAAATTTACGGTTGAGACGAGACGTCGATTTTCAGAAACCGTGTGCGAAGATTCACGGTTTCGTGACAGCAAACAGTTTACGTAAGCATCGATTCAGTTGCTCCATTAAGGATTGCAGAAACTCCAAATGGAATTGCATTCCGGATGAATCCACCGCTGCCAATCTTTTTTAAGGGATGATTAAATCGTACGTCGATCAGTATAGACGCGCGTGGATCCGCGGCATTAGCATAAACCGTATTCGAAGTCGACTCTCGTGTCGCCAGCACCGATCATCCCTCTCCCGCGCTGAATAGCGATGAACTCTATCTATCAAAATATTGATTATCTCATAACTCAGACTGTCGTGGATCGCGCGTATATTTTACGTGATCAGGGTCGTTCTATTCAGAGGATCCCCAGACCACAGGAACGCAACGAAAACAGAACCGCGAACGCGCGCGCGCCGTGAATCCCTAATGGCGGATTAATCATGCGATTTCGTCGCAAGCGCATTCCTGCTCGATCGAGAGCGGATCGTGGATCGAAACGCGAATCACCGTTCGAGCACGGCAGCGATCCGATCGGATCGAGATTGACGTGGACTCGAATTGTAAACAAAGATACGTGTCCGTTGTAGCAGGCTCGTTACGCGATCCGCCATGATTCACTGGCGCTTCGTGTATCGTGAATAAAGTTCATCGATAGTGTCGCAATCTTGAAGAGGGTGATGCATGCTTGTGTAAACGCTTCCGCAAATGAGAAGGAGCTTTGACCTCAGCCGCGCGAAAATTTCGTAATGCACGGAGAATGTGTGTCAGTGCATAAACTGTACCGATGGTAGCTCTAATATCTGTTTAGGTCGTCGAAGGCTGCCTACTAACATTGATAAATGTTGGTTGAATATCTTTACATGTTTATAATGTTATCAAGAAACTCCGCAAATTATCCTAAGCAACTATGATTAAAGTCATTCATTGAAGTCATTAGTCATTAGCAGGGACATCATAGAAATATTTCAAAATTTTAGACGATGTATCCCACTGAAATAATTAATAGTTTGCATCGATATTATAATTAATGATTACCCATTTAAGTGGGTCTCTAGCCTTAGCTATACTAATAATATATAGATCAGTAATGATGAACAACTGACAGTGTAGCATAAGCTGTGCAACACAGTTATTTGAGGGAATGAGAAATTCCATGAAACATCGCCAAACTTCAAACGGATTTATACTAATCATTGTTCAGCAAACTATCTAATAATCCAAACAACTTGTAGTCTATCGTAAACTGTGGAAGACAGTAAGTCAAAACACGAGAGATTCCATGAAATGTCGCCAAATTTCAAGCTACACATCTTAGCGAAACTACCGAGCAGCTTCCATCAAGAACATAATAGATGATACACAATTTAAATGGATCTGAAATCAGCATTGTTTGTGGAAGTATCTAATCCAAGCAACACGTTTAGTGTATTATATCTGCGTAAGTCAGTGGTTCAAAACATTCGGAACTCCATGAAACGTCGCCAAATTTTGAGTGACTCATCTAGGAAAATATCTAGATTACGAATTATTAGAATAAAAATTTACAGGGGCTAGATGAAAATAAAAATATATAAATAAAAGTGTATCGATAAATTAAAGATAATATAAAGACAATTCTGAATTCTTCTTTTCAACGTTTCATGTTCCATCGTCGTCCCTTTTTGGTCCAAATGCATGGAATCCTCGGTCTAGATATATCCAGCAGTTTGCACTAGTAACATAATTAAAGGCTCAAATTGCGAATGTCACATCTTACGGAAATAACGAGCAGTTTACGTCAGCAACATAATTGATGGTCAACAATTTAAATGGATCTAAAACCATCATTTCCGAGGAAGCATCTTATTCAAACAACACGTAGCGCATCGCAGGATGCGCGAGATAGTCGTTCGAATCATCGGTAAGGTTTAAAATACCGCAAACCTATGTACGACCTTTCAAAAAAAAAATAATAGTCTGCCCGGAAACGAAACTAACTCGTTCGCGGCGCAGAACCGTGTGACATCGAGAAGTAAACGTCGCTATCGAGGCTCGATGCGGTTAGACGGTGAGTCACCCGGTCGGAGCCCGACCGGCCCGACCCTGAAAATTACAACAACGGTGTGCACACAACAATGTCCACGCGCGCTTTTGTTTACCAGCGAGAAGGAGCACGTCGATCGCGTGATTCAGCGTCGCGGGATCTAGAAACCGGGGGGGTCCACCGCGTAAGATCTTCCTAGACCGATTCGACCGCGTGTCGTCGCTCGTTACAACGCAACGGCGTGCACCGACGCCGAGTTACACCAGCTCCAGCTCCTCGGCGCGTGATTCAGCTTACGTAAGCGAACGGACGATGAGCGATGGACCAGTTCGAGGAAAAAAAATCTTCGATCGAAGATCTGTAATGTAATGCGCTGCAGGAAAACGCTGCGACGCGTTCCGGGAACTCGTGGAAGGATCGTTGCCTCGAGAAAGTGGTATTCCTCGGCGGAATGACGGAAATCTTATTTATAGGCGCGACTCCGAGGCGTTCGGAATTGGCTTGGAAACTGTTTGGAATTGTTTGAAACTGTCTGGGATTGTTTGGAACTGTTTGGTATTGTTTAACATTGTTTGAATTTATATGAAACTATTCGAAACTCTACGGAACTGTTTGGAATTGTTTCAAACTGCTTGGAATTGTTCGAAACCGTTTGGAATTGTTTGGAATTATTTGGACATGTAGTGGAGTTTAATTAAAGGCTCTTCTCATTGTTATTTAGCATTCTTATATTCTACGAATCCTAATAAAATTAAGAAGTGAAAAGATTATCGCAAAAATATTTGTAAATTAAAGTAAAATTTGAACCACTAGTATTATAATTTATAAATTGTAAATTTCATTTGCTTAAAATATGATAAAAATTAATTTCCAAGTCTCGGAAAATAATCGAGCACTCAAAGTGTTAAATTTTCAGGAATTTCAAGCAAAGGAAAATTGGTTTCCATCCCTTAATAGTTTTAACACGATCGCTGCGAGTTCATAGCTTCGCACCGAAGGAAATAAACATTGATTGGCAGCAATCGCACCGTAGTGAACTATACGTAAATTAAAGCGCCGGGAATCCGCAGTCTAGTCACGAACGTTCAAAAACCGCAGTCCATCTGCTATTATGCAATTGTGCTACCTCAGAATCGTGCGTAACATTACGAACGCCGTTGTATATTCTTAAACGAATGCACACGTTCGACTTCGCGCTCCCCGCGTGTTCCTGTTGCATCGAATCCCTTGTTTACCGCCGCGCGACGTTAAATGCCAGCTTCCATTGACAGGGAGCACTTCGCGCAATTTCGTCTGGCATATGATTCGCGCGGGCGTAATCGTCGCATATTTTTCGGCGGGGGCACCGGTAATTTACGAGCACCGGTGCGCGCATAAATTAGACGTTTTCACGGTGTGACAAGGAACCGCGCCGGCGTGCCAGGACGCAAATCTCCCGGCGTCGTTCTTTTACAGTCGGTTAACGCTTTAGTTTACACGCGACAACTATGTAAATCCGTCGGGTTAGGAGGTTTTACGGCGACCGCGTCAATAACTCTGGTGGTCTGGCTGGCAGCTGTAGGAGAGACCGTTCTCTGACAAGCTGTTGCTACCAATCGTAGTTTACGCTTGTTCGCGCGCGACACTGCCAATTTCGCTCGAGGACTGCGTATATTTAATAGACTGGTCGGTAAACAGTAAATAGCGTTGCTTCGTCATCGTTTCGAAACGATACTACACACGCATCGATCCAATAATCTCGAGGGGGTGTCGAGACGCGGCGCGCGTTTGTTCGACCCGCAGGACAGAAGTCCAGAATTCGAGGGACGGGATCTGAAATGTTAATGGCTGGAAATAGGACCGGAAAACACCCGCGATTCACGCAAAACATACCAAGCTGTCGTTGCTATTTAAACATATTTTTCAACTAGTAATTTTTCAAAAAAGTAGCTTTTGTTTCAACAATTTTTTACAAAATTTTCGCTTTAATGGACTGTTAATTATTATTATATTTTTATTATATGCCATTACTATATACTTATTACGTTATGATAAAAATGATTGAATAAGAGAACAAAGCGTAATTTGAAATATTTAAGAACTTTGCCATCTCCTATAGACTTCATTGAAATTACTAAAAGAAGAAACACAAGTTTATTTGATTTCGATTAATATATTTTTGCCATTTTTCTACACGATCACTTCGATTTTTCATGAATTGGCGATAAACTAACAAGTTTAACTAAGAGTCTTTTATTTTAAAAAAATATCAGGGTTATTTGTACTCTTGGTAGATCTCCATACATTTTTCGAAAAAGTATTAACGGCGTTACATCGAAAATTAATTGGTTTAAGAGTCATCGGTCTTGTCACAAAATCCTCGATGCACTATTCTATAGGATCGAAGATTGCGACGCGACGATAAGGAGCGCGGGAGGAAATATTTCCGAAGTCGCTGCGCAATCTCTAAGCGCCGCGATACACTTATATTTCCGCGTTTATCTTAGTTCGCGTTTACGTTAGTCACACGTCTGGCCAGTTCACTCGCTCCGCCGTCTTCCCTCTCTGTTCACCTTGGTCGCAATAATAACCGACGCGGCTCACATTATTCACTGATAAAAATTGTGCGTGTATACGCGACGCCCTCGATCAACACGGGGCTTTCATTAATCGTCGATTAATCTTCGTTCAATACCCGTGACTCACCGACGCGAGGAAAATGGGAAATGTACGTCCTTAAACGCAGTGAATCATCGGATCTTTACCGAGTTACGCGTTGCTCCATTTCACTTTAATCTCGCCGAGCCGTTCTACGGCAACGCCGATCGGAGCCTGACGCGGACGAACGCGTCCGATCCGTTTGTCATGTTTGTTGCCAGTTGCGTGGTAGCCGCGCGGATCGATTTACGATTTCCCGGCGCCCGAGATTTACGAAATTGTTGCGGAGTTGGGTTGCGGCTCGATGGACCACCGTGCATTATCTCCGCGTGTTTCATAAACATCTAACGCCGCGAGAATTACGATTAAGAGATTCTTTGCGGTGGACGTACGTAGAATGATAGTGTTGTTAATCTTTGTCGGATGTCTCTTGCACTTTGTAGACTTGTCGTTGACGACTTTGATTGCATACGTTTTGTATGTAGAACGGTCTCTTCGTAAATATCAAGATTAAATAATAATGGTGAGTGGAACACGATGCGACTCAAGCAGCCAAATCAACCCCTCAAATTGATCACAACATCCTACCATTAAAATACAGATTGAATGTAATTAAACCGTACCATTATAGTGATTGACAATAAAACTCTGAACGAAATGAAGAGTCGAGATTCCACTAGTAAAATCATCCCTTAAAGTTACGACAAGAGTGTTTCGAAGAATCAATAACGCAGAATGAACTCCATAAAAGTGTTCACCCGAAAAGAGGTATAAAATCTTTTTGTTTACGAGGTATAGGAATCGAACCCTTTATGCTTTATTCAGGATGTGTTTCAAGGACCCCGTTCGACCCTTGATAAGTACATTAATTCATTCGAAGACGCAGTAACACAAATTGACCTCAATAAAAGCGTCCCAGTAAAACCAGTCGTAAAGCATTCTCCCAACCTGGATCGAATAAAATTCTAAATCGGGCACAAGGGGTGGTTTTAGGAGCGGAATCGACCCTTAAAAAGGATGACAATATTTTCTCTACCGTATCCCTAATACAGGTATAGGCCGGCCGAGTGTTCCGCATAAACAAATCGCAGAATATTCCACTCGACGACCCTCCTATATTAAATCGTCCGAATTCCAGCCCTTAGAAAAAAAAAACGAAATCACCGCCCCTTGGCGGATCGATCGTTGTAGGTCGAGCAAGGGGTGACGGAAGGACCGAAGCAGGTCGCAGGTGTCGTTTTACATCGCTGTCATCGAAATGCTTTCGCCTAATTCCCTCGAATCGCCACCGTGATTGCACAAAGGGGTTGCAACCGGCACAGGAATGCGGGGGCGCCATGTTGGTACCGGTGCAGCGATCGTTTAAACGGTGTTTACAGAGCGGGGAAACAGCGGCGACTCTGCACGTGATCCCCATGGTCAACCCCATTATACTAACCTAACGGACTTGAAATTAATTTGTATCAACTTGAGAAATATCGTCTCATTTATCTGTCCTCGGTATAATTTTTTTCCGGAGGCATTTTTCAATTAATTTTAAAAATTAAACATCTCGCACGAAATGTAACTATTACGAGAACTCTAATTAATAGACACTAGAACTTAATGACAAATCAAAATGATCTAATAGAAATCTAACAAACGAAAGTCAGATAAAACAAAATTTTTCTTTCTTTAATAATTGTAATAAATTGAAGAGGAGATGGCAATATTTCTAAATTGTTCCATCTTTATTTTTTTATCTCTTCATATACTCTAAAGCTACTCCTCGCTGTTAAAAACATTAACCAAAAGATAAATCTTTCAAGAGTCTGCGAATAAAATATTGTCAACTACTGAACGGATGGAATGGAATAGAAACGATGAAATTAGTTATTGGAATGGATTAACGCACTCTCGGTTTCCTCGAAGGGAGGCGTTAAGATCCGAGCGGCGCAACAAACGACCACCTGCCACGACGCGCTCGTCTCCGGTGCAGTTGCGGTTCGCAGTTGCAGCCGGCGATGGGGATCCGTGTAGCCGGGGGTACCGGACACACGCGTGGAACGCGTCACAAGCGATTCCGGCATGAATGAATCACTTAACGCGAAACACGCGCCGGGCATTCGTAATATTCGCTCTGCCCGGATCGGGAATGCATATTGCGGCACCGGGACCCGCGATGTTGATTGGACTGTGTTTGCTCTGGCGCAGTGTGCCACCGTTGCTCCAACTTCAGCTCGCATTATATTAGGTGAGTCACTAAGTAATCCGACTGTTTCTTTCGCGGAGGACCCCATTAGCTTGAGGGGCCGCGCGCGGCGCTGCCATAAGTGCTCGGACACTTACTATCATTCGGCATGTTAATTGAATAACGCGTTCATTCCGGGTAATGGAATTATACCTGAGCCTCGTCCTATATGGACCTTTCTTCCATAATGCGTTCTTGCATTGAATTTTTACTCGGCTGTTAATTTGATTCGGGCCCGGTTTGTCGGGTCTCGTCTCTTTTCATTTTCTTACCCTTGACTCTCTCTCTTATGAATTGATACAATAATGAAAAGGTAATAGGATTAAGAGGTAAATACTTGAACTTCTCGATCAATTTCTTGAGCATGAAATAACAAGACAAAATTAAAATCGTATCATTATGCAATCATGGTAGAAATGAATGGTTTTAATTTAATATAGCAGAGAGATTGAAACCATTAACGGCTATCGATGTATTATTTTCAATCTAATAAAATTAATTAAAAAAGGAATGAATTTTTTATTTGACTTCCAGTTCTTATAATTAATGTGCAAGGCCTATAATATAATAAATATAAATACGTATAATTAAGCGTTCGTATAATAGGAACGATTATTCCTTTTCTCTTATATTTTTACACTTCCAACCAGCACGGTAAGCGTTAATTTAGAATAATGAATAACCATAGAAGAATCCCAGGTTCTGTTTCAAGTAGACAGGTGCAAAATGTTGCAGGAAAGAACTCCGCGGGGGGACAAGGTCGTCGATGATCGCACCTGACCAGTTTTTTCTTGGAAACGAAAATGATGAGCAATCGCTAACGAGGAGGAATATCGAGGAATCGAAAGCGCGCCGTATCCCGCGGCGATTACGAACAATGACAGGTTCAATAGACAAAGGTCTGGCACGTCAATGCAAATAGCGGATTTGAATAAATCGACAATGCGAACAAAACGAGGACGCGCCGACGAGGAACTTTTCCATCGCTCCGTGTTTACGCGGAACCGTCGCGGCGGCTCGCGAAACTTCGCTGCGAAAGTCCGGCAAAACGCGCGTGACTCACGCCCGATCGCGCAAACACCGGCCAGTGTTTCACTCGAAACAACGGCCCCACTGTGCAGAGCGTACAGTTCCCGTCAACGGGCAATTAAAAAAAAAAAATCGTAGGATCGATCGACGACGTCACTCGGCACCATCGATCATCCGATCCACCGACACGCGAAATTAATATCGAGGATCCGTCGACCGGGCGAATACGAAGATGAAAAATTCACGATGAAATTCACGCTGTCGAAAATAATCGCTTTTAGGGGATGCTTCCGAGTCTCCGTCAATCGGCGACCAGTTCTCGTGTTCCTTCTGACCCGTCCATCAAAATGACCGATCACCTGGATCATTAGGGGAGGATCGTCGGGAAAATTGAAATATAATTCTTGGTGTTCCCAACAATTGTTGCTTCTCGTATCAACACCGGAACTACCGAAACCTGAACACGATTTATATAAATTATTCAATAGCTAAGATTATATTTATTTCAACCTTGTACCATTTTGATTGTAGTATATACGTCAATAAAAAAGTTTACTGTTCGAAGTATACAGTTGAGCCCGGATAGTGCGTATCTGAGATATTCTCGAATGCTTCTCAGAAATGAGTGGATTAGAGTCATAGTGGCGTAATGTCACATTTTCCTTATTGCAAGAAACAAACACTGTTTTTATTTACTAACATGTGTATTATCTTTTATTTTCGTTTTTAAAATCTTTTATTCATTAATTCCTATAATACTATTATAATATTCCAAAAGTTGAATTGAAATAAGAACCATTTGCTGGGAAATTTTATGAGAATTAATAAATAAAAGATTTGGAATATTTTAATATATTCTATAAAATTACTTTGCAGGATATATCAGAAAAATCTCTCGAATGCAAAGAGTTAATCGAACAGCCATGGACGGAATCAATTCACATTCTTCGTTCTATTTCGCTACCTTTATAGCCAGACTACCCCACATACGAAACCCATTCGAACGGCAAAGAATCTATACAACGGAAGTTCGGATAACCAAGGTTCCCCCTTTGTCAGGGCTAGGAGCCCACCCCGGTTTCAGCTGGTTTTCCATTGGTCGCCTCATTATTTCGTAGAAGGCAGATGAGGCCGTTTAATTCGTTTCAGGATGATTGCACAATGCAGGCCGCTGCGACGCGATGATGCCCGGATAAAGAACTCTCCGTGAGGGGTGGCAGGCGAAGGGGGATGACGAGGGAGTACGGAGAGAATGGGACCGTATGAGCTGGCGGCGAGCATCGGCAGTGAGTCAGTCCACCAATTTTGTCACCGATAATACGCGCCCCCCCTCCCCCCTCCCCTCCACCCTCCAGCTTTTCCCGTGGAACCCTTTCCGAACGAATTTTGAGGACGTTCGTCACGGCTACGGGATTATGATGCTCGAGGCTGTCGAGTCCTCGGGTAACAGGTGGAGAGCATTGCGCCGGGAGCTGAGAGATGGATCGGGGGTAATTGCGTCCAAAGATTTATATATTTGCCGACTCGGTAGCGGGCGTGACACACTTCGCATCCCCCCCTAACGCCGTATCGAAACTAACGTTCTGAATAGCTACGAGATTTGCGACGCTGTAAATCTGATAACCGTTGCTATTTATGAGTTAACCAGTTTGGTGATTGCGACGAGTGTTCGCGTCATAGAGAAATTGGCAATATTTTGTGTCATTATCAGCACACACGTCTTGCGTAGATCTCTGCTGTTTAAATTGCAATTTTGGAGAGAAGTAGAATATATTCGTATATTTTAAGGTATTCTGAATATTTAGAGACCATAAGTAGTTATTATAAATAATAATAAATAATAGATAAATAATTTTTAGTTTTTCAATTGATCGTTGCTTCGTTTATTGCAATAGATTGATCGTAGTGCTTTATATTTACTATGTAATATAATTACTTATATTTACTCTATGTAATATAATTATTGTTTTGTGAAATCCATTTTCTATCAATAAAGTATAATACGGTACTGCCAACATGAATTGCAACAGAACTAAACGTCAAAATGAGAATTTTCAGGACCTAAAAAATTGAACGATGAATACGGAAATCCCAAAAATAAGGAGAATGGAAATAAAGGAGCGAGGAACAATGATTCGAAACAAAAGATTCGAATGTCTATTGAATCCGCAGAGTTCTTTAGCGTACGTCCAAAGAGCATCGCCGAGGGGTGGGAGGGAGTTCATTATGTGGAAATAATGATTACGGAATTCCTATTTTATCGGACTCCCCTTTTAGCAAAGTTCGAGGAACGGTTTGTAGCGTTGGTATAATTGCTTGTTGGTTAATGGAAGCGAGGTTTTTGGGGTCGCGTTTCGAGATAGGCAGGTGTCAGGGGCGAACAGAAAAATTAGTATTCCCCCGGGCAGGCATGGTTTTCGGGGTCTCTGTCCACCGTAGGTGACTGCCTCGAGCGTTATCGGTCTCGTTTATCGCCCGACACTTATCGTTCAGGTGCCGGTCGGCTCGATACGCGACTGTTTAGTCACCGTGAACGTCGAGAACAGAAAAGAAAAAAGAAAAAAGTACCGAAAAAAGAATATACGGACGCCAGTCGCGATAAGAATAGCCCGAGAAAGAGAGAGAGAGAGAGAGCGTATCGACAGTCCTCGACGATAAAACGCGCTATCAGCGATAACGCGATCGACTCTTTCTCTAAGAAAATCTTGCTAAATTTCCGAGAATCGCGGCAGCGCTTATGGGAGCCGATAATGCATCGCGATCCGTATGAATAGCTCTCCCTCCACTCGTGTTTTGATAAATTTCTTGAGATAGGACAGTTCGATTCTAGGACAATGCGCTCTTTATTTCGGAGGCAGGTGGAACAGATTTTTGGATCATTTTTGGAATGGTAGTTGTTAATTCGTTTTATTAATTATGTTGAAACAGGAATTTAACTCTTAACTGTTATGCTGGAGTCGTCGGTGATTCTTATTATTTTTGTATTTTTGTATTTTTATATTATAATGAAAGTTGAATTTTCCAGGTTTTTAGTATTTTATATTGAAGATGAGTAGCTATAATTTGATTAATTCATCTCTTTGTACTTTTTATTGTCTATCATGATATTTTTTGTGAACGTTATAGTATCTTCTCAATTACGCTTGAACAAAAGTATAACTTTCATTTTTATATAATCAATAAAGAAGTTAAAATATAAATTTTAGATTGCAATTCGATGTCTTTTAATAAAAATTTTTAACAAGATTTAAACGCGTCCGAAATAGAAAGAGTAAATACAATACAATCACGAAATCTCTTGCAATAACTTAATATTTGAGCGTGTCCAATAATATGTCGTAAGTCACATTTTCTTCATTACGAAACAATATGCCAACACGCGTACTGTTTGCCGACCAAATTTATCGTTAAGATAATTTAGAGCGAAGACTAATTCGCAGCGACGTTACAATTTATTTCCCCCGTTTTTTCAACATTTTAGCATATCGCATCTTAAGACGCGTGTCAACATATTCGAGACTGCGACTTACGCCATTATCCACTCATCTCGCTCCAGCCTCCTGCAACCGATGCAAACAGCCCCGCCTAAAGATCGACGGTCGGTTTACAAATAACTCCGAGACACGTTCTTAAAAAACAAAAAAGAAAAAAAGAAAAAAGAGAGAACGAGAAGCAGAAAATCTCGACAGCTCTCACCGTCGATCAGCGGAGGCGCCTAACTGAAGATTCTCGGCGGGGGGGTTGCGGCAAAAATCTCGATTTCAAGGCTTCGGGTACCGATTGAATGGAACCGGCGCGCGGTACGTTTGCCAAAGAAAACCGACGGCGGGAAAAAAGTGTACACGATTTACGGACGAAGGAGGAAGGGTCCCGCGGGGCACCCGATCAAACGACAAGATTCAGGAGCTGTGAACGGCCGAGGGGGGATGGGGGATGGGGGTTCCCGTTCCCGGCTGGATCCCGCGTGATTTATTCGAGTGGTCCACGCCGTGTGCTCGTGCCGCGAATAGCCCACGGAATTGTACTGGCATGGCAGTCCGACAGTGAGTCAGCCTCGGCTCTCTGTTCGCAGTAGGAAACGACTGCGTTCTCGAAGGACGCGCGCGCGGGCCAACGCATTGGACCCGGCGCGCACGCTCTGCCGTGTTGTGTTCTGTTCGGTTCGGTTGCGTCGCCGTTCCGGCATTCTTTGCGCGTTCACGCACCACTCTGATTCATTTCGCGCTAATAACCCTGCGACCCTGATTCTCAGTCGCGACGATCCCCGTACCTGCGCGTTGAGCTCATCGCCGATCTATGGAATCAACGACAGGAAAGATAGCAGAGTCTTCTGACTTTGTTAATCTTTTCTATTAGCTCATCTTATTTTCTTTTACAGATTACTGAATCGTTCGCAAAGTGATTTTTTATTTTTAACGACGGAAGTATTGGTTGTATTTTTAACCAGTCTACTTCGTTTTAAACTATATTATCGTTAATTAGACTGTGCGTTTATGACAAAAACATGTAAATTGAATTTGAAACATTAGTCAGTTTTTAAGTTAGTAATATTGTGAAAGGAAGGGAGAAGATTCTACTTGACGACTGCTTGTTAAAATACACAAATATAATTTTTGTTTTGCTTAAAGATCCACAGTCTAGTTATTATATATTTTAGGCTAGTTTATTCTAGAGTAGAAAAATGTTTGGAATAACTGCAATTGGAACGATGAAAGATGATTAAAAGGCGGTATTTTTTCTACTTATTCACAATGAGTATGCAATGAAAATTCACCTAACGCGTATTGTACAAAGTTCGTTCTCACCTCTTCGAACAGAATAACATTTTTCAAATTGATTTGAATTTTTTAAAGATGTTTTACTAGACCATGCTAGACCATAATTTCACAATTATTGCAATTAGCTGGAATAATAAAAATGCGAAAAAGTGAGGATTTGTTTCACGTACGTTTGCAAAGAAAATTTATACGAGGCGTTTGGTAGATTTCGATAACTTAAGTGTATGTTGAAAATTGTATTGTTAGTTAACATTGTTACGAGTTACGAACGATTAAAAATCCCGAAAATCGATATTAGTATAATCTACCGAATAGAGCCGAAACTGCATCGCGAAAGTCTATCTCAACGATCGCGCCTTTGACTCTGTTGCGTCTTCCGAAGCATAACTAAAGTTCGCTTTACACGATTACATTGGAACAAAGATGCGCTATTAAAGATAGTCGAAGAATTGTGTCATCCGTACACGTTCCACGTGGCGAAGCTTGCGACAGCAGAACTTTCAATCGAGTGCTCGTGACTTCTGTGAACAATAACAATAAAGATAGACAAGATCCCAACCTAGAAACAGTTCGACACGAAGCACCGTCGGACTCTGGCTTTACAACGGCGACTCCTTCGGTATGCGATCCCGAGAAACAATTCCACGAGGAAGATTACGCAGGCGTCACCTGAATCTCGTAACAAAAGTGAGCAACGCCTTTATCCTTATTTTTCTGTCTAGCTGATATCCGCCGATCGTAGTTATCGGATCAGGGATGATCGTTTCCTAGAATCTCCGCGGTGAGTCACGGCGTTGCTCGTGGCTAATTGAAAGTACAAGTAACCCGAGGTTCGAGATAGTCACAATGCGAGTCTCGCTCCGAATTCTATCGATCGTCGATCTCGATGCGGGCACAAGGAAACCGGTGAAGCGTGAGGAGGCTCGTCTCTCGGTCCACTTTTATTCCTCCGCGACCTCTCCTTCTCGCTCTCTCTCTCTCTCTCTCTCTTTCCCTCCTCTTCTCTCTCGCTCCCTTTCCCGCGTACGCGTCTGTTTAGCATTTCTCTTTCGTCTCGCGTCGGCTTGCATAATCCGCCATTGTACGGCGAGCTGGCGAGCGAGCGAGCGAGCAGACACGAGGCAGGAACACGCGGCCGATAAAACGAGCAACACGAATTTTCATCGGTGAGTCATCATCCCCTTAGATTTCCACACGGGGAGACATCCGCGTTTCCGTCGCGTTAACAAAAGAGCGCGGCCCGCCGTCGCTTGTCCCACCGGTTTGCCGCTCTAATCGGCGACGAATCAATTATGCAACGAAAGAGAACCAGCGCGCGTTAGTGACTCAAATACCACCATAAACGGCCGGCACGTAATTGATGGCCGAGCGCCTCGGCGTCCCCGTCGCCGCGGCTCGCGAGCGCGCTTCTTAGGAAACCGACGCGCAGCCTCAATGTCAGCCCGCGGAATGCGCCGCGCCGATCGGCGAATGCAAATTCCAGCCAGCTCGCTTTGTTTCCTGTTAATGATCGACCGATCAGCCGGCTATCCGAGACTCGCGCCACCCGGAGCAACGCCTTGACAAGGTTGCCCCGGCGTTCGCCATTTCTAGGCGCGCTAACTTCGCTGAAATTCATTTCGCTCGGACGACGACAAATTTACGACATCGCTCGCCTGTAACGTTTCAACAGGCTTTATTTTAACTAGCAGTTTTATACTAGTCCATTTAAAGCCGTAGATCGACGCTCGAGAATTGCTGAACAAAATTGCAAGAACGCGATGATAACTTCCTCAATAATTCAACAAATAGTTTGGATTAATATAATGTGGTTGGTTTATTAATTGACGTGGTTAATTTTATATTTACTCAATAAAACTTGGTATATTTTTTTTTATTTAGAAATAAACAAGATGAAAGAATAAAATATGCAATACGTCTTATTCGATAAATATTAAGACTCTGTGTGTCAGTAAGGAAGCTTGTCGACAAATTTTTTACAGAGAAGTATCCATAATATCAGTAATGTCTAAAAACTAGCTATTTTGATTGATTTAATAATTCTAATGACTATACAAACTGCAGGTAAATATGCGACATAAAAATTGTCAGCATCAATTAATAGCTAAAACTCGAACTAAATCTAATAACTTCAGAAAATAAAAGATTTAAATTATCGACGAGAATGCATGGCGCTGCTCTATCGAAAAATTATCGACGTCCGTAAATATAAGTTAAAAACAATGCTAACGTCGATATTGTATTTTCCACCTCTAATTTTCTAATTTTGATAACTAGACCGCGAATCATTATACAAACTATGAAACCTCTACCTCGATTGCAACAAGTACGAGTGAAATAAGAATTTATTTTCATTTTTCACAGTTTTATTTAGTTGAAAACAATCGAGCAGCATTATTAAATTTCTGTCTCGTATTTAACACCTTGCATTCGATCGTCTGCATAGAAATACATAGAATCCGCAGTTCATCGACAACATATTCGAATTCAGCAACCTCGAAAACTATAAGGCCACCGATTTTCGTAAAATCCGTAAAAATTCAAGCCGATCTTTTGGTGAAAGACATAACCTGACATAACCTAACATATTCGAATTCAGCAACCTCGAAAACTATAAGGCCACCGATTTTCGTAAAATCCGTAAAAATTCAAGCCGATCTTTTGGTGAAAGACATAACCTGACATAACCTAACATATTCGAATTCAGCAACCTCGAAAACTATAAGGCCACCGAATTTCGTAAAATCCGTACAAATTCAAGCCGATCTTTTGGTGAAAGGGACTTCGTCACTTTCCAGCTCCGGTATGATACTATTCGCTCGGAACGAACGAGCTTCGCCGAAAGTAACGATTGGACGGAAGAGTAACGACGGTCTCGGCGCCAGGACATTAATATCCGTGGTGGCAACAACTGCGTTTCTAGCGCAGGTCCGAGTTCCCCGAAGAGCCACGGCGGCGTGCGGCGTTCTTCCGTGAAAGCGGCTTCACGGAAGTCCCCTCGGGGCGCACGATTTACCAGCGCTCGCACCCGCGCCACTGATTGGTACCTGCAGTAGCTTGTTTACAGATCGGCACGGCCGTGTACCCGCACGGCGGAGAACAATCGATCGCGGAGAGACGTTGAACGCGGCTTGCATGCGTGTGTGCTTCATGGAAACGGTTTGGCCCGCGAATGCCGCGCGGACCGACACGGCCGACTTTGAATGCGACGGGTTATGCAATTTTCGATGGGAATCTGGCGGAATTTATCGGCCGATGGAACCACCGGATAACGGGAATTTATGCGAGACACGCGGGAGCCTACGGGAGCGTGCATCGTTTCTATTTCCTTGGAATTTTGGTTCGCGTTTACAAGCGTTTAGGCGACAGCTGTCTTCTAGCTATTTTTACTGCGAACTATTTCAAAAAAGAAAAGTCTAAATAAAATTGCAACGATATCTATGTGCGTGGAATTAATAGAAATTTCCATTTTTCCGAATTTTTATAATTCTTAAACTCTTGGATTTTTTAAAGAATCGATTTCGCAACGGGAAGCTCTGAAAATAGTTCCGTTAGTGAGAATATTTAATATAATATATCCAACATTTGCAATGACAGCTGTAACAGCTTTAAATTAGCAGGAAAGCACAAAGTAATTGTACCGCTAATTTCGAATTGCGTGTGCACAGGTTTTGTTTTAAAATCATACAAGATGACACCAATTTCTAACTAGAAATGAGTAATTTCTAACTGCAAAATTATTTAATAAATATCCAAGAATTACTAGGATCTCTAAAATGCGAAAGAATTAAACTAGTTTCTCCACAATAACTTCTAATTTTCTAGTTACGTTAATTGAACGACTTCGACGGCTCGAGATTATTTTTGGCGTCGACATTCAACGCTTAACGCGTAAACGTTTCGCACGAGCCATAAAAGCGCAAAGATCCACAGTCGCCCCCCGTTCTCCTGTCCCGTCGTGTTAGCTCGTGGTTTATGTTAATTCGAAGACGTTGATTCGCCCGTTTTTCCGAGACCGTCGGCACGGCTCTCGTGGGCAGAGAGGTTTTACGACAGAACAGATTCTCAGCGATCATTGGCTCTCGTTCAGGCAATCAGGTCTCACGAGGTCGGAGCAGGTTACTTAACCATCGCGCGTAAATTACGTTCGCGTTTCTCACTTTGGGCGTCGCTTTATTGCCCGCCTTAGAGCTCCGCGGAGCTATTCCTCGTTAACGACCGCGTTATTTCTCCGCTCCGTATAGACAGCGCCGCGGTTTCGATCGTTTCGATAACTCGTTTAACGACGTCCGGATTCCACGGTTATCCCCGCAACATCGCGATCCGATTCCGGAATAACGCGTGAACCGCCCGGTTCGGCTCCGATATCGCTGACCGATATGGAACGGCGAAGGGGAAGCCGCGCGTTCGATAAATCGCTGAACGCGCGAGGATCGAGCTTTCCACGGTCCTCGAGATCGCTGGATCGCGGCGACGATCGATTTTCATTCGAACGCGGCTCGCCGTGGAAAAACGAAAGAATTGCATCACGGCGACGACGGGATTGCACTCGGGTAAGGTATAAGGAACGCCGCGGATAAGGTGAAAGGAACAAACGCGCACTTTGATCTTTGCTAAACCGTGAAACGCGGCGCCGAGCGCGCGCTCTTCCGTCCTTACGCTTTCCTGAATGGATCGTATCACCGTGAACAACGATTTTTACGCTGTTTTATGATCCATTCTCCTCGCGGCGGGAATGGCCAGTCGCTGAAACGCGCGGCGCGTCGTAAACAAGAGACGGATGCGTCGCGATCGACGAAATTGAACGCCGTGTTCGATTTCACGGGGCCGCGAATAGGTTTCGCGGGGCCCCGACAAAGGCGCAGCACCCGGGAATAGAACCTTAAATTCCATCGATCACGGAGAGTTTACCCGGGGGCGCGGCGGTCGCCGTAGATCGCGCTTAGTCACGCCGCTTTACGACGCATTGTGCGAAACGATAAACCGTTTAGCGCGTAAATAAACGCGCGCGTTACCGGCCCGTAGCGCGCGCGAGCTCGCGGTTAATTACGATAACTGCACACGCCCACGGGATTTGCATCTTGGTGCTAATCTATCCGATTCGCGACTCGTAACCTCGTAATCGAACCGGAGCAGTCGACGCGATATATTCCTAATTAGACCTATCGCGATCGAGAATCTTCGCGCTCGTTCCCAGAACCTATTTCTTCGTTCCCGATCCGTATCCTGTCGTTGCATCGTGTATCGTCCTCTTTGTATTTTGCTCGAGACGACGTTGTTTCTGTAGCTCGACTATCCGCACTTTGAACTTTGCACTCGGCACAGGTTGCTTCGTATTTATTTATCCTTGTTAAGGTCGATCACTCCGTTTCGTTGACGAATTTGAACGGTCCCGGATCAGCATAATCTCCATTAGTGTTTTTATTATTCATGGGTTTGCGGAAACGGAATGAATGGTAATTTATGCACGCCTATTTGCATCGTTGTCGATCACTGCTTTGTTACCGCTCGCTCTGGCGCATCGGAACGAGAGCTACGTTCTTAACCCCCTTGCCGTACTATTATCTTCGCGGTTACAATGATTAACACGTCGAGTGCCGCGTCACCCAAATATGGGTGACACTAATTTTTGACCAATCTTGAAAATTCATTTTTATTGTAATATATTTGAGCGAATTGAATTTGACTAGAATGTTTCGCATGCGAAAGAGTTCTAACACCACCCCTTATGATAAATATTAACTTTCTAACTTCGTTTTAATTAATTAAATTGTTTTAACTGTGTGAGTATTTTAGTGGTCGATTGTCGGCAGTCATCGTGTTAAATAATTTTCGATTGGAATATGATTTCTTAGAGGAGAAATAAAATTAATATTTATAGCGTGCTTACTAATTAATTCAACGATTTAAATATTATTGGCGAGAAGACGGGATTTGATTTCGAATTAAAAAGACGAATTCATATTTAACAGATTATTGTTGTAAATCATAATCGTGATTCAGACTCGTCAAAGTACGGCAAGGGGTTAATCAGTCTGTTCCATCTCCATTTTTCTGGATTGCTGCATCGTTATCGTTAAATTGTCATTTTTGGAGCGTCGGTATCATTCGAAGTCTTGTTTTATCTATTTTTGTTCTTCTTTCATAGGTGACTCGTACGAGCACCCTCTCGGCTTGTAAGGCCGATTACGCAGGGCGACGGAATAGAATGATATCGCTGACCATTAAAGATGAACAGCTGGTTGGATAAATTAGTATATTTACAGACGTTCCAAAGATAGAAAACTCGAAAGCAGGTGACGAGATAGACAGAAAAGTAAAGAGGCACGTGTCTCGAAGGAACGCAGGTAGCGAGAAAAACTCGAACAGATGAGCGCCTCGGCACTGTCATAAATCGAAAAAGGGACATCGATGGGGTGCGTTGAATTTTATTACATGGAAACGCAGAAATTTATTTATTACCGGTTGTAACCAATAAAACTGTAAATTCGATGCAGTGATATCTATAAATCTATCTCACTTCAGTTTATTAATATTGTCTCGTCAAGCCAAAGGGGTGCTATAGAAATAAGCTGTTCGAACTTAAACGAAGAAAAATTGGTTTTACGAGAAAGTCTGAGAAATTTCATTGTTCTTGATCGCTGTTTTATTACGTTGAACCTGAAAACTCAGAATGAACTACATTTACGCTTTATGTGCATCTATTTCCATTCTTCTCGATTGCTCCATTGTCGTCGGTTTTGAAGCATCAAGGTGAACTTCATTCTTACGTAACACGCATCTATCTGCGTTCTTCTCAATTACTGTTTTATTGTCATTACATACGGAGCATTCAAATGATCCTCATTCTAGCTTCGTGAACATCTACTTTCATTCTTTTCGACTAACTATTGTTCTAGCATCGAGACGATCGTCCTCCTTTTCCAAGATACCCCGTTTCCACATTGCTGTAGTTTCCGAAGGTTTCGCGGGCTCGGGTCAACAAGCGGCTTCGTGTTTGGCGAAGTAGAAATCCAGGTTTCCGAGGTTGCTAATAGAGTCCTGTTAGACACACAGGTAATGTGTTACGATGTGGAAATCGGACAGCGGCGTGGCCGAGCGAGAGGTGAGACGAGGTGAAGGTGTGAAGGCCACCCGAGGAAAGCAACCCGCATTGTGACCGCCCCTCCCCTTCTCTCGCCTCCTCTCTCTAAGTCCTCTTCGTCGTTTCTCGCGCAGGTCTGCCAATGAACGGCATTCCAACGGCATCTCGGGCTCGTTCATTGTCGAACAACGTATTCTCTCTGTCTCTCTTTGTCACTCTCTCTATCTCCTCTTTCTCTCTTTCTCCGCCTCCACCCCTTTTCCTCTTTGCTTTCCGATCAATCCGGTCTTCCTAAACGCAACCACTTGATTCTCTCTCTCTCTCTTTCTATTTCCTCTTATTTTCTTTCTCTCTTTCTCTATGGCTGCTACCTGTCGTTGTCATCGCTTCGCACCTGAACACAATCGGAAACCGGCTTTCCTGAAAGGCTTGCGATCTCAATCCACTCGTCCTTTGACTAGGACAACAGTGGGAGAACCATGGATTTCATTCATAGTGCTTCTGTTGTTCGATATCTCATTCTTCTGTTCGGGATTTTTCAACTCCAATTCTTACGAGCTCTAGTTTAGAGCTGTCTCAATGAGTTTGGGAGGATCGAGTTTGAATTTCCTGAGTAAATTAACAATTTTATAGTAGGGTTGCAATTTGTACAATTCCTGTCATAGTCGATGGTCAAGCGAGTTAAGTTCTCGACCACGAATCTTGAGACTGCAAGTTCAAAATCTCGTAACGTTGCCGTTCTTATTTATCTATTAAAATTGCAAAAGAAATTGCAATCGAATCGATGGGAGATAAAAAAAGAATCAGAGCTTGGAAAAATAAATCTTGCGAAATAAAAAGAAAAAGGGCAAAAGCACGTAGCAGCGATCAACAAAGCAGTTTCTAATATCACTTTAACCATCAACAATGATGCCCAAAAGAATCCATTTGGGGCCCAGTGATTCATAAATATTATTTCATAATCTAATTTCTAACAATTAATTTCCACACGACACTTTGATGATAAAAAGTGACACAACTTTTCAAAGCAATCAAGGAAAGCGGGATTTTTCGTCCGAAAATAAAAAGACGACGATGAAAGGACTTTTTCAATAACAATCTTAAAAAGAAAGTTTAATTGAATCGTGTTACCAGCGATAGCTGGACGAATGCAATCGCTATCGTAGCGATAGATTAAGAAACTAGGAAATTAAGTATCAAGGTGAGTCATTGATTTTTAAACGACAGCCGCCGATAGGGTAGAGTGTTAATATATCATCGAGCGCGCGTGCGCGGTTGATTCTCGATCCGCGACGATCGTATCTTCGTCGAAACGAACACGATCTAGCGATTGTCGATTGTTAAAAGACTATAAAGGATCGGCGGTATTGTTTATCGGCGGCCGAAGTCGTCGGAGCGCCGCTCATTGTTCACGGTTCACGATCCGGTGAAATTGTTTGCAAGCCGAGTGACTTCACGAAGAAAGAACGAAGTGGACGGTGAGTCACGTCGGGCGTACTCATTTATTGACACAGAGAGAACGACGCTCGTACTCCCTCTCTCCCTCTCTCTCACTCACTCACTCTATGCGTCTGTTGCTAAAAAGACTCGATCGCCGCGAGAAAAATTGTTTCTGCCATGATATCATCTTTCCAAAATCGTCAACATTGCGATGACAAAGCGGCCTCCGATCGCATAACAATCGCGATCGAGTCCAGGTTGACTCATAGAGATCGACATTTCTAAATCCGATCGGCTAGACGAACATTAATACTCGTCGGAATCCCCTGCACGCTCTGTTCAAATAATCTCGCGGCCGCTTCAAACGAAATTGTTTATGGGTCTTCCCCGTTCCAGATTTCGGATAAGCAATATTTTTAAAAACACCGGAGATCTATTTCGGAAGGAGTCGTCCGCCGGGACACTAAATCAATTCGCTTCTCGAAAGACCTGGACCTCTCGATCATGCCTAGATATTCTATATTTATCGGGCTCTCGGGAGAGTTCTCGATCAGTGTCCTCCCACAATTACCTCGGTTTAAAAACGTCTAATTCCAAGCAATCCCGATCCGAGAAATTCAAATGCCTTCAGGGGACCTTGAAGCGTTTGGGATACGAGGAGGATGTCTTCCTGTTCTGCCGGATTTGGTAACAAAGAATGCGAATGGGTTTTCGACAGAGTTGGGCAAAATTGTATTCGGTTATACAATATTAATATGACGGATATTTAATCGTAGAACGATTTATCTAGATAAAAGTGTAGCCGAATAAGGATTAATTTGCGAAGATTTTATTTCAAATAAGAATTCATTCGGTTACGAATTCATTCGTATAGGAATTAGAATAAAAAGTAAATTATTCAAATAGAAAAATTTGAATAGAATATAAAGTGTTTTTTCCATAGTTTATCGATATATTTCTTCTATATTCCTTTTTTCAAATGTTCAGATATAATTCTATAAGTAGTTGGAATTAAGCTGATCCTTCGCAAAGACAAGAGCAATCAATAATTAATTGTATTATTATACGAATGATTTTACGGTCTTTATTTGAATCAATTGTTCGAATAAATATTCATGCGAAGAATTAATTCGAATAAAGAACCACCAGTAAGAAACCTTATCTCATTCTCGTATTTATATTATACGATTATATTATACTAATTTTAATGAAGAGACATGAAAATATATAAATATTCACATATATTATTATCAATAAAAATCTCGTCTCCTGAGGGTTAATGAGCACCCTATGTGGGTACTTCTATTTCAGAAGTTCAGGTGCGTACTGCCAGGTTAATTAGAGTGCGATGGATTCATCATTGCAACTTTCAACAAATTTTGTAATTGTATTTGCTACTATAGTCTTCAAGTATACGGGAGCTTTAGAAGGTAAAACTGTACCAGAACCTAAGTATCCAGGAGCTCTAAAAGGTAACAATGTACCAGACCCTCGAGCCATTCAAAGCCAAAGCCTCCGAGCAGATCAATCGCTCGCAGCATCCTCTATCTTTCTCCATCAGCAATGAACAGTGTCACAGGGATCGGTGGCCAGTTTCCGAAAACTACAGAATCAACTTTCTCGACAAGACAAAGGTGCCCCGCGAACGGACGAAGAGACGAAAGTCTCGCTCCGAAACGGCGTTCGTCGACCCCGTGCACCAGCTGACGAGCGTTTCAGCGACGGCTCCTTTCATCCGGCTGATCCCAGCCGATGATTCACTCCCCGTTCCCAAAGTGGCCGAATGGGAGACGAAGGACGAACGATGAGGACGCGTGTGTGGCGTGGTTCGCCACGCTTCTTTTTGCCCTGCTGACTCCCTCCGTGCCACCCCTCCTGTCCCGGTCCGCGCGCGGGCGCCCTCGATCATCATCGTCCACTCCACTCTACGCGGCACGGATCGTATCGGATCGTAACCGTGCGAAAGAGAGCGGAGACCCGGCGCGTCGTCCTGGGGCTCGTTCGATATCCACGGAAACGACGCTCGGGAACGGCTCGAGGGAAGGTCGAGCTGTCTCGGCAGGAACGGTGTCTCCGCTTTTATTTGGCAGCGAGGCGATGACCTCACTGCTCATTAATGCCTCTCGGCCTCTCGCGCAGCCGTGGCTAAATCGGGCCTCGCTGACGAATCTGGCACGGAGTCCGACCCGCTCGGACACCTTCTGAAAAATGTGCCTCGTTTATTCCCGGCCGGTTTAGATTTTCGGGCTTCGACCACCGTCGCGATACCGATTTAGACGGGGGACCGGCTCTGCCTACGCTGCTTCCGATCGCGTTCCATCGGTTACGCGAGTCCCGTTTCTGTGGGTCTTGCGGCCCGCTAGGAGCTCCAGATGTGGTTCAGTAGAGATTGCGATCTTTCGGGTCTTCGGGGCGAAGATGATGGGGTTCTTGTTTGGAGAACTTTTTTCTTTGGTTAATCTTCTTTGGGCCGATCAAAGGTGTTACGTGGAGATATGTATATACTAAATGTATTCGATATAGAGAAGTATAAGAAATGCAACTTTTGTTTGTTAAAAATATCGCGATAAGTATATTTTCTCATGCGTGGTCAGCGACGTTGTATCGTTATTTGGTACTAAAAGGGTTAATAGACTTTTACGTATTTCGTTTGGATGTTTAATAGAAATATTAGGAATAAATTTTTAATTTTATTGTCGCTGATAAATGCTTTTTAAATTTTATAGAATTCCTTGTACACCATGTATCATTGCATTTTGATGCAGGCTTAGGATCTTCGTGCGAATAAAATAAATAAATTTGCTTGCAGAAATGTTGTTGAGAAAATAATTTTACAACAGTATTAAATTCATCACCAGACTGCGAATTTTCATACAATATAATAAGAATTATCTGCATCTTTTACAGAAAGTATACACTAACTAGCGACGTCTTTCTTTCAGTAATATTTCACACTTCTTAATTCTTTTAATCTCTAATATATTAAATTACATACGCTTAAATTTAAATTAATAAATTCTAATTATTACTATAACATTAGTGAACACTGTTTCAGAAGCTCAAAACTTTTACCAAAGGTGAACCCATTTTTTTTAGCGAGACGATAGCTCGCACCATAAAGAAACGATCATCGACACAAACTTTTCTACAATCAAGAAGAAAGTCTATAAACTGGCCCCGAAGCATCCGAACGACAATCGCGTTTAACCAAGCGACAAGGGGCTAATGGTCCGTTTCAAGCTAACCCCGTTTCCCGGTTTAGGCTCGCGTTCGGCCGCCGACGAGTCCGTTTAAACGGTAAGAACGCGGACACGTGTCATCGATCGGCAAACCGAAGCCGCAAGTGCCCGGGGACGGAAAAGCGGCGGGCGACACGCGCCGCCGACAGGATTATTTACGACGACACCGTGGCAAGGACTTCTGACAAGGATTTGGAAAGCGATTATCCCTGTTCACCCCTCCCTGCGCCCGGTTCGTCACCGTGCAACCGTTTGGGGGCCGCGTTACGGGAATACTTCGAGAGCCGGTCTCTCTCTCTCTCTCTCTCTCTCTCTCTTGCAATTTCTCGGTGGAACAGGTCGATCGAACCAGGTGCGCCGGAATGGCACCGCTTCTCCGCCAAGTCGACAGAAACATTTCCGTTCCGCTCTAATTCCTCTACTTTCACCCGACATCGATTCGGAAAAAAATGAAGGCGACACGGCCGCTCGATGGCATCGATGGATCGCCGTGGATCCGTCGATCAAAGAGATCGAAGAATTGATGATGGTGTTTCACCTGTTGCTTTCGTCGCAGAAGAAAAGTCGGCGTCTATCGAGAGTTCCAGGGAACTCTATCTAGATTTCTAAGGAACTTTATCTAGACTTCTGGGGAACTTTAGATAAGGACTTCCTAGTTCTAGAAGATGATAGATGCAGGTGCGAAATTTTCAGAAAATCACCTGATATTTTTTGGTAAATTTTATATAATTATTAATTTTATATAATTTTAAATAATTTTATAAAAATTTTATATAATTTTATATAATTACACTGTGGACTTTACGCATTTATGAGAAAAATGAACAGAAGACAGATAAAACGGAGTTACTGTCAAAAGAATTATACTGTTTATATAGTTAAGTAAATTAATTACAAAAATTAATCATATAAATAAATTGAGTATATTGTTCATAGCTCGTTAAAATTATTCGATGCAAGAATAAGTGTCCACGCGTTTCCTGTTTAATGTAATCGATATACCGTGTGATTAATAACCGCGGTATACATATAATATACCATTAATGCAATATACAGTACAATAATATACCATTATAATAGAAAGGTAGTACATGAATAGAATTTTCGAATTTATTTTTAAAATATAATAAAACGTAAGTAATCACTGTTTTCCTTGTCACCTGCAACTTTTTTTGTGGAACAAAAACGATTTCCAACAATCCTGTATGTTAATTAATTTTATTATCATTTTAATAGATTGCTAATTTTTTAACGATAATAATAATTCATCAACTACTAGAGATAATAATTCATCAAGTACTAGAATACTACAATTTATGCACGTAAAATCGTGACGCTATAAGTTATGCAACATCAACGAGCTCTTTATGGACCAGAAGCGTCTCTAGCATAATTTTCTGGCACTTCCGGGGATCGTCAGCTATCCGAGATCGTTCCCTTAAGCCAGTTGATCGACAGAAATCGATCGGTCGACGGATCGCGGCACCGCGGGATCAAGTGGATCGAGTCGCGACGGGACGAGACGAGACGAGACGAGACGTGACGAGACGAGGCTGGGTGAGTCAGAGAGAAAGTAAGCGTAAAGGCAGCGCCGCGATTCGACGGCTTGACGGGGGCCCCCGGTGGCACGACAGCGAACAGGGCACGGATTAGAAAACGCGATTCCACGGGGCCATCGTCCCCGTCGTCGCATTGTTCCGTCGCGGGTTTCGCGCCGCGGCACGGTGAAAACGCCGCTGCAACGCGGCGGTATCGGTCGGGACCCGAGCCAATCATCATCGCAATGACTCATCAGCGCGGGGTTACCAACTGGGTGCAAGGGCTAGAGACTTTCTTCCGGGACCTTGACTGCTCGTATCGTATCGGCGCAAGTCTTATCTAGATGCTGCGGGGAACACGCCGCTGAAGAGCTTTATCTGGCCGCAGCCTTTAACCCTTTTACGTCCACGTTTCTGCTACGCCTGAAATTAGATTAGCACGATAAGCACCGGCCACGTTTCGTCTTTATTCCCGTTCAGCTCGTGTTAGAACATTCGTTGGTACCTGCGAACGCCGTGTTTTAATCCTTTTCATAGCGACAGCTGATATTTACGATCGCTGAATTATTTGAAATTTATTTCTATAGAATCTGCTTTTTAAAATTTTATGTCGGTTGTTGCCGGTGACTGACGCGGTTCGAACGAAAGTATATAGAATGTCAGTCACCGGTGATTGACATGGCGCTTGACTGCAGATTCCAATGTGAAATGAAAATTGTTTAACTTGATCATAGGAAAGTCAAATGAAGATGTTTTTATATTCAAATAATTTTAACAACTTTTATATGTTGAGTATACTATTATATTCTTGATCTAGTTTATATTTTCTATAAAAAAATGCAGTCTATTGATCGCATTCTAGAGACCGCATCTTATTAATGCACAATTGATCGCAATTGATAGCACTTCGTTGTTTATTCATGAACGTCTGTCTACACAGTTTCGAAAGTTGTTCCCCTAGTCGAGTAGGTGGGTAATTAAATTGTTCGTAAGAAACTCCGTGCAGCCGCGTGATTTTCTTGGGGGGGAATTGGGTGAAAATGAAGTCAACGCTGGCTCGTAAAGTCACGTAAGTATGTACCATGGAAAATTTCTACGGCAACATGCGTGCATCATACACGAAGTATGTTTGCAAGAATTCAATGATTCTGCGCCTTCGCCTATGAATGGTCTTTCTTATAGGACTTGCGGGATAAGCGAAATGCAACGAGAACTACGGTACGTTAATAATAGAAAGCACTCGATGCAAGAATCTCTTAAGAACCATCGCGGCATGAACAGTAGTAGAAATACTACAAATGTGACAGCACTATGAATACTGTGAATGTAGCAGTGCTATAAATGATACAGGAATAAGAGTGCTATAAATGGTACAAGAATAAGAGTGCCATAAATGCTAGAAATATAATAATAGCAATGGAAATATAATAAATAGGTAAATAAATATATAGAATAAAATAAATACATGGGACACGCATAGATTATGAGTGTGCCATAAATGGTACAAGTATAAGAGTGCTATAAATGCTAGAAATATAATAGCAGCAATAGAAGTATAATAATTACTATAAATACAATAATACTGTAAATATAATAGTGCAATAAATACTATAAATACAATAATACTACAAATACCATGTGCAACATTTTTAGCATTCTGCAATTTTTAAAAACTCTATGAAACACCTACAATTTATGAGCTCGTAAAGCTTAGATTATAACAACAATGGTAAATAATCTAAATAAATACAGTTTTGGCATTCTAACAAATTAATACGCGTTAATTATTTTTTAAATTCGACTTAGTATTAATCCTAAGATGCTAGAAGGTTTATGGTCTATTTAAATTATTTTACATCTATGTGAGAAGAAGTGCTACAAATATTATTTTTCCTGTGCGAGGTATAATTATTTATCCAGTACTATTAAATAATACATTCAGATATTGTTATATAATAAAGTATAAAGAATTTATAAAAGAACTTATTTAGAGAAAAAATCCATGTTTAAAGATAACATTTTTTGAACCTCCCTTAAGCAGGCAAGGGTTAATCTGACTGGGAAGGATTCATTGCTGTCATTTACAACAAAGCTTTACAATTCTATCCTATAATATTATACATTGTAACAAGATCTATGGTCGGCTGAAAGGTTAAGATTTTGGAATAAAGATAACAAAACGCGAGCCTGTCGTTTCGGGAGCAACGAGGGTTGATTCGTCGCTCTAATTGGCATCCGCGTAGGACCCGGAAGCGGAGTAGTTCAGAGAGCTGGGAACGAGTGAAAGGGCAGCGAAAAAACCGGCGAAAGAGCGACACCGGGAGACAGCGAGATGAATGGAAGGCCGGCTTTTTCCGTTCTCGTTGTGCGCGCGCGCGCGCGCTTCAGGGGAACACGAGTCCCATTCTTCTAATGGCCGCGAGGGAAACAACGGGAACGGGCACTCGACGCGCAATTGCGTATCGCATCACGCACAAATAATCGAACGATGCGTCACACGGCTCCGCTATATTTTGCTCGGATATCGGAGCCGAGGGAAAACGGGAACGAGCTGAAATGCAATTGTGCACCGTTTGCTGCTCGTCGTGGAAGGTCGTCGGATCTTGTTCCCTATCTCTCCAATTAACACCGCGAGCCATCCTTAATTAATTTTTCCGTGGCTACGACGATATTCTACTATACATTCCGTGATCGTCTATTATACTTTCTTGGTGAGGCATCGTAATCGATTCGCCGTTGGGATCGTTGCTCGAGGGAACGTGTTTGAGACATCACCTGCAGCTGTTCGACGTGCCGTACACGTGTAACGATTAGACTGCGGATCGTTATGCAAAATCAAACTTGCGCTAACTGCTGGATACGGAATTTAAATGGACAGTTATTTCTTTTTTTAGTAAGTTTAATGAGTTGGGTGTAATGGTGTAGTATGTTTAAATTTTTTGGTTGTTATTATAAGTTTGTGTTGGAGCGGTGGTATTAAATATCTTGGACGGAGGCAAGTGAGGTTGACGAACACATTTTCAAGTTGATTTTTTCGAAAAAGAAATGAAAGAATCGCTCGGTTATACTAATTTCCACCCACTCCTCTGTACAGTTAAATTAGAATTACATGAAAATAATAATTGGTAGAATAATTTACATTATGACAGAATTTAAATATGAATAAGATGAATCACAGAGGGTACTTTAAAAATTAAATATATAGACAAAACTTTTCCAACAATTTGAAAATATTTATTATCGACGATTTAAATAAGTATTTAATGAATGAAATGAACTACTATAATTACGAGATCTTTTGGTGCAGTATTATAAAGTATTTTTTCCAATCTGTTGTATTTCAGACAAAAAAGATACGCAACCAAATGCAAAACAGCAAAAACAGTTAAACAATTTGAAAATATAATAATTATTGAAAACAATTTTTATTTTGTATAAAGTTCTACAGCCTCCTCCTATCAGACCAAGAATCAAAAGAAAATATAGCAATAAAAATTCCTCCACCTGTATCCACCACTTTCCACAATGCTGCAAAAACGCAGCTAAACTGATTTCTGCGTAGCCCCGTCTTCTGACGCGACAAGAACCGGAGAACAGGCAACGGGACACGAGACAGAACAAACATTCCATTCAACCTATTGCGTCAATCCAGAAAATGTTGATCGAAGTTCAGACAACTTCCTCGTCGAGTCGATGTCTCATTAAGCTCTCGAGCTCCACGTGGAAGCAGACGGAGCGTCGCGCGAAGTCATCTTTCTCTCGTTGATCAGCCATTCATTTTCCATGAGGCTAATGGGTCCTCGAATCTCCGACTCGTCGTCGTCGGCGTCGTCGTCGTGAGAATCGTGTAACGTGAAAAGCAGAAGATCCCCGTGTGACGCATCATTCGGTAATCCGTGGCGTGTCGGAGACGCGAACGCGTGGCGCCGCTGAATTGTTTTCTGGCTGGCGCGTCTTCTCCCGATCTCTCTCTCTCTCTCTCCGGCGTTCACGGGACTCGAACAGTCTCGAACCGACTCGTATAGGCTCGAAACGACTCGTACGGTCTCGAAACGGCTCGTCTACAGGCTCGAGGATGACGCGCGTGCATCGCGTTCTTTTCGCGTTAACGCATATATATCGGACTCTGCGCGGTGCAGTCGAACCGTCGAGGCCGGTCTCGAATGCCCGAGCCTGCTCCGGAATCTTTCCACTCGATCAATTTCTCACGATACTTCTATTCGGGTGAGTCACGGCCTGCGCGAGAAAAATGAGTAGGTGCAATCTCGGCGGATTGGAGGAATCTACGAATAAACCGTGTTTTCCAGAACAAATTGCCGAGCGGTTCCTGGTTTCGTGTTGCAATCCAGAAAATCTACGTTTCGCGGGATTCGCAGGCTAATCATACGTTACAAGCATCTTGATTTATGCCCTCGTCTTAAGATCGATTTAAATCAGTTTTATTTCGCGGAAAGATTGGTAATGTTATCGCGAATCGGATGTATCCTGTGTTCGATGAACAAGAATTTCATTTTCTAGGATAATCATACGTTTCGAGTATCCGGAACTATGTCTTCGTCTTGCAACCGGTGCGAATAATTTTAATTTCGCGCGGAGATTGGTAATACTATCGTGAATTAGATATATATTGCAATAAGTGCCGATGTATTTCATTTTTCAGGATAATCCATAGGCTAATCATACGTTTCGAGTATCTTGAATTATGTCTTCGTCTTGCAACCGGTGCGAATAATTTTAATTTCGCGCGAAGATTGGCAATACTATCGCGAGTTAGATATGTATCCCGACAGATGTCGATGAATTTCATTTTCCAGGATAATCCGCAAGTTAATCATAGGTTAGGAGCATTCTGAATTATGTCCACGTGATTACAATCGATGCTCCTAAATTCGAGGAAACACCTGCGGTTTTGCAATAAATGAATTGCATTATGATTTCTTTGACGGCTACGTTTATTATCTATAATAAATTCCTAGACGAGAAGGAAAATTTATATTTATTACACGCTAAAGTAAGATTTCATTTTAAAGTTTTGTTTTTTAATAATGGATTTTAAGCCCAGTTAAAAATTAGTATCACGCATGTATGACAAACACGGCAGTCAACGTTTTAACATTTTACCGACCGGTATAACCTATAAATCGGCTTTTTACCCCCACCACTACTCTGCGAGTCGTTTGTCATGGCAAACCAATAATTTGCTATCTTTTATTAAGGTATTATTGCACATTATTTTTTTAAGCATTAGACACCTTTCGCGATGAATAAAATAAATAAAATAGATAAAATAAATTAAAAAATATTGTTCACTGCTACTATTATGAAAATATAAAAATGTTTACGCCCGAATGACCGGTCGGTAAAGTGTTAAAAAAAAGTCCACGTACTTTGCAAAGCACCTGTAAAAAGCGAACAACAGCGCGAACGAAGTCAAGCCCTCGTCGCGAAGAGCCGACCGCAGTGAAATTGTTGCATCGCCCGAAGGCCCGCGCTTCGCTCGTAACATTGCGGATCGTAGACAATGCGGTGAATAACGGCCGCTCGTAACTCGAACAATAATGAATAATTTCGCGGATAATTCGGTCGTGACCGTCCCGCCGCGGCGACACGAAGTGTCGGGCCCGAAGTTTCTCCTCGGCGGATCGAAGCGGCTGCCTCCGTGGTTCTGCAATCGCGACAAGGCTGAGCGCCGCTGGAACATGATGCAGAAGGATGCACGGTTGAAATCTGCAACGATGAATAAACCCAAGGCTTTCGAAACCCGGCTGCAAGGAGGATGTTGAAGATTTCGTGGCTCGATAAAGCCCCGACCGACCAGCCACCGTAAACGAAGGACACCGTATCTGCAGGTCCGAGCACCGAAGCCGGCTGCGTCCTTAGCCTCCTCGTAATTAGGGGAGCGACCGAAGGGCGAAAGGGGGAAGCAGATATAAAATACTTTTTTCTCTCCAACGAACTCTCGGCCGATTTTTCGCTATTCCTCGCGCCCGAAGACGGAGCATTTTTTGAACCGGGTGTACTTAGGCTGGCACCTTGTCGCGGGTGTTTATCGACAGATCGAGATAACGAGTTCCGTGAAGGATGAATGGCGACGGAGGCGAAGGGGTTATGCGTCATCGAGCGGTATTTCACCCGAGATTTCGCGGAACCGTAACAGAACAACGAAACCGAGTCACCGGTAACTAGAATTTCTATCTACGGAGCTTGCCGCCGAGGCGGGAGACCCTAATTGGTTCCAAGGCTGCTAAATTTCTTCCCAGAAGCTTCAAGATAACGCGCTTCTTTGGTCCAGCGCCGCGGAAGCCGCTGTAAAGGCAGGAATTCAAAGACTTGTACCACTTTTCGCCGATTCCATTTCAAGCTCTCTTCCCTCATATTTGCAACCAAAATTGGACACTACTCGAATTATTTCGCAGAAATATTTATTTAAATGTCTTCTTTTTAGTCCAATATTTTGTTCGGATAACTATTCGTTATAAATTATTCTTCAACTGAACTCTTATCCGCCATTTTATAATCTTTGATTCTTAAACCTTGCAAAGAAAAGTCGACGATGTATATAAATGAGAAAAACTTCGTCAGGAAAATGCTCTGGTTTCGCAGTGAATCGTTCTTTGCCAATTAAACCGGCAAAAAGAGGTGTATTAAGATTGATTTTCGAAAAAAATCTGTAATCCTGTCGCCCAACCAGTCTTTGCCCCCGCGATCGCAGTGGTTCGTTAGCACGAACGAATCCGCGTCGGCTGTAAATCGTACTTTGAAATCCTGTGTCTAGAATGTCCAGGATTAAGGTCCATCCAAGGCAAGAATCCGCCAAGAAGAAAAGAAAGGCGGAACGTCCCCGCGGATGAAGATTCTTCAAGATTATCCAACCGGACACCGCCGCGGAGTCGAAGAGAGTCATTAGATCGGACGGAGAAGGATGCGCCCGAGAGAGGCCATGCATCATCCGATGAACATATGCGGCTGACAACCCGGCTCCCGCCTCGGTTCACGCGTGAATTGTGCGTCAGGACACTCGTCGTCCTGTGCAGTTCATATTTACGCACACGCTATTAGCTTTCGACCGACTGTTCGTGGATAATCGGCCGGAGCGGAGAGGATCACCCTCGTCCGTCGCGGACGTTTGACATACTTTTCGAGAAGTACCGGGTGTCCTCGCTTTAATTAAAACTTTTTATGGCATTCGTGCAACGGTTTCTATGTGAAGAGTTTCACAGAAAAATTTCTACGTAAAGAGTCTTATGTAAAAATTTGTTTGTAAATATTTTATATAAAAGATGCCTATATAAAGATATTTATACAACGATTTTTATATAAATAATACCTGTATAAAGATTTTTATATACAACGATTTTTATAGAAGGATTTTACAATATTTTTAACGAAAATATTTTTATAAAAATCTCCACACAAAGAATATCTTATACAAAGATTTGCATCCAAAGATTTTTGTATAAATACTTACTGAATTTTGTCTAAAAATTTGTATAAAAAAATTTTTATACGGAAACCTTTTATACAACAATTTTTTCCTTATTTTATTTCTGACTTTCCAATTTCTAATCTAGAAATTCATTTATTTGTTCTTGTGATACATTAATCTTCGGTCGTTATTGTTATTGAACGCCAAGGGGTAAATTCAATAAGGGAGGAATGAGGGTTAAACTAGTAACAGAAAATTTTAGAGCACTGTCGGTGCTCGATGTGTTTTCGAGGGGTAGACGTAGGGTAAACTCTTTGGGGAGGCTATTACGTCGAGAAATTTTCGAGGTGATACAGTGAAATTAATTGGAAATTATGATGGTACTGTGATGGTCCATAAACATCTGGACAACGGGGAGATTGAGATGAAGTGCCTATTAAAGCTATAATTTTATTTTGGGAGGCTTGAACTAGGCATTAGTCTGCATTAAATCACAGCACATTTTGCGTATACTAATACCACGAAATTTGTTACTATCTTTGATACAGAAATATATAAATGTTGTTTCGTTAAATTTTTGTTTAAACATCATTAAAGATGTAAAAACTCAGGTCTCTATAATTGTACATAACATTTTATTCAGCCCCAGGTTATTTTATAAACCCCAACAGTCGAATAAAAAATTCACTATACCATTCGCACCCCTAATAATTTATGTAGGTACATTTTTTTCTTTCTTTTATGGTTTCTGTTTTCTCTTTTTATATATTCATTCTACTACCTATATTTTTTACTTTCTTTGTTCACCTTAATTTGTACCTTTATTGTAAATAATAATATTAAATTAATAAATAATAATATTAAATAATAAATTAATAAATAATAGTAATAATATTTCTAAAAAATATAAAAATGCTCCTGGTCTGCAGAGAGTACTAAAAGGGTTGGATATAAATCGAAATGACAAGCTCGAGGATCGATTGGCTCGCTAAACGATTCCAAGATCGTTGATAGGTGTAGATCAGCGGTGATCAAGGGTTGGCGGCGGGGTATCCGGGCAGGCGGTGATGTAACTCGAGAAACTGAGTCAACCGAATCCGAAGTCCCGACCCCCAGCTTCACGTCCGAGATTTCCGGCGTTGGTAGGGAGCGAAAGGGGTGTCGGTGATGGCGACGGCGTCGGCGGTGGCGGTTGAGAGAGGAGAAACAAAGCGTACACGTCATACGCATTCGATGAATAAGCCTACGAATTAGGGACAGCTCGCTGTAGGCTAGTGGGGAGGGGGG